>NW_026600425.1:238815-278664 GCF_029448725.1 Salvelinus fontinalis | reverse complement strand
AGCAGATGTTAATGCGAGTGTAGCGAAATGCTTGTGCTTCTAGTTCCGACAATGCAGTAATAACCAACGAGTAATCTAACCTAACAATTTCACAACAACTACCTTATACACATATTGTAAAGGAATGAAGAATATGTACATAAAAATATATGAATGAGTGATGGTACAGAACGGCATAGGCAAGATGCAGTAGATGGTATAGAGTACAGTATATACATATGAGATGAGTAATGTAGGGTATGTAAACATATACAAGTGGCATTGTTTAAAGTAGCTAGTGATACATGTATTACATCAAGATGGCAAGATGCAGTAGATGGTATAGAGTACAGTATATACATATGAGATGAGTAATGTAGGGTATGTAAAGTTCTGGAACACTGTAAAGTCCATGGAGAATAAGAACACCTCCTCCCAGCTTCCAACTGCACTGAAGATAGGAAACACTGTCACCACCGACAAATCCACTATAATTGAGAATTTCAACAAGCATTTTTCTACGGCTGGTCATGCTTTCCACCTGGCTACCCCTACCCCGGTCAACAGCACTGCACCCCCCACAGCAACTCGCCCAAGCCTTCCCCATTTCTCTTTCTCCCAAATACAGTCAGCTGATGTTCTGAAAGAGCTGCAAAATCTGGACCCTTACAAATCAGCCGGGCTAGATAATCTGGACCCTTTCTTTCTAAAACTATCTGCTGAAATTGTTGCCACCTCTATTACTAGCCTTTTCAACCTCTCTTTCGTGTCGTCTGAGATTCCCAAAGATTGGAAAGCAGCTGCGGTTATCCCCCTCTTCAAAGGGGGGGACACTCTTGACCCAAACAGCTACAGACCTATATCTATCCTACCCTGTCTTTCTAAGGTCTTCGAAAGCCAAGTTAACAAACAGATTACCGACCATTTCGAATCCCACCATACCTTCTCCGCTATGCAATCTGGTTTTAGAGCTGGTCATGGGTGCACCTCAGCCACGCTCAAGGTCATAAACGATATCTTAACCGCCATCGATAGGAAACAATACTGTGCAGCTGTATTCATTGACCTGGCCAAGGCTTTTGACTCTGTCAATCACCACATCCTCATCGGCAGACTCGACAGCCTTGGTTTCTCTAATGATTGCCTCGCCTGGTTCACCAACTACTTCTCTGATCGAGTTCAGTGTGTCAAATCGGAGGGTCTGTTGTCCGGGCCTCTGGCAGTCTCTATGGGGGTGCCACAGGGTTCAATTCTTGGACCGACTCTCTTCTCTGTATACATCAATGATGTCGCTCTTGCTGCTGGTGAGTCTCTGATCCACCTCTACGCAGACGACACTATTCTGTATACTTCTGGGCCTTCTTTTGACACTGTGTTAACAACCCTCCAGGCGAGCTTCAATGCCATACAACTCTCCTTCCGTGGCCTCCAATTGCTCTTAAATACAAGTAAAACTAAATGCATGCTCTTCAACCGATCGCTGCCTGCACCTGCCCGCCTGTCCAACATCACTACTCTAGACGGCTTTGACTTAGAATATGTGGACAACTACAAATACCTAGGTGTCTGGTTAGACTGTAAACTCTCCTTCCAGACTCACATCAAACATCTCCAATCCAAAGTTAAATCTAGAATTGGCTTCCTATTCCGCAACAAAGCATCCTTCACTCATGCTGCCAAACATACCCTTGTAAAACTGACCATCCTACCAATCCTCGACTTCGGTGATGTCATTTACAAAATAGCCTCCAATACCCTACTCAATAAATTGGATGCAGTCTATCACAGTGCCATCCGTTTTGTCACCAAAGCCCCATACACTACCCACCACTGCGACCTGTACACTCTCGTTGGCTGGCCCTCGCTTCATACTCGTCGCCAAACCCACTGGCTCCAGGTCATCTACAAGACCCTGCTAGGTAAAGTCCCCCCTTATCTCAGCTCGCTGGTCACCATAGCAGCACCTACCTGTAGCACGCTCTCCAGCAGGTATATCTCTCTGGTCACCCCCAAAACCAATTCTTCCTTTGGCCGCCTCTCCTTCCAGTTCTCTGCTGCCAATGACTGGAACGAACTACAAAAATCTCTGAAACTGGAAACAATTATCTCCCTCACTAGCTTTAAGCACCAGCTGTCAGAGCAGCTCATAGATTACTGCACCTGTACATAGCCCATCTATAATTTAGCCCAAACAACTACCTCTTTACCTACTGTATTTATTTATTTATTTTTGCTCCTTTGCACCCCATTATTTCTATCTCTACTTTGCACTTTCTTCCACTGCAAACCAACCATTCCAGTGTTTTTTTTTTACTTGCTATATTGTATTTACTTCGCCACCATGGCCTTTATATATTTTTATTTATTTTTATATATATTTTGTTTGCCTTCACCTCCCTTATCTCACCTCACTTGCTCACATTGTATATATACTTATTTTTCACTGTATTATTGACTGTATGTTTGTTCTACTCCATGTGTAACTATGTGTTGTTGTATGTGTCGAACTGCTTTGCTTTATCTTGGCCAGGTCGCAATTGTAAATGAGAACGTGTTCTCAATTTGCCTACCTGGTTAAATAAAGGTGAAATAAATAAAAAAAAATTATATGAAGTGGCATTGTTTAAAGTGGCTAGTGATACACTTTTTAGATACATTTTTACATTATTAAAGTGGCTGGAGTTGAGTCAGTATGTTGGCAGCAGCCACTCAATGTTAGTGGTGGCTGTTTAACAGTCTGATGGCCTTGAGATAGAAGCTGTTTTTCAGTTTCTCGGTCCCTGCTTTGATGCACCTGTACTGACCTCTCCTTCTGGATGATAGCGGGGTGAACAGGCAGTGGCTCGGGTGGTTGTTGTCCTTGATGATCTTTATGGCCTTCCTGTGACATCGGGTGGTGTAGGTGTCCTGGAGGGCAGGTAGTTTGCCCCCGGTGATGCGTTGTGCAGACCTCACTACCCTCTGGAGAGCCTTACGGTTGTGGGCGGAGCAGTTGCCGTACCAGATGGCGATACAGCCCGACAGGATGCTCTCGATTGTGCATCTGTATAAGTCTGTGAGTGCTTTTGGTGACAAGCCAAATTTCTTCAGCCTCCTGAGGTTGAAGAGGCGCTGCTGCGCCTTCTTCACAACGCTGTCTGTGTGGGTGGACCAATTCAGTTTGTCCGTGATGTGTACACCAAGGAACTTAAAACTTCCTACCCTCTCCACTACTTTCCCGTCAATGTGGATAGGGGGGTGCTCCCTCTGCTGTTTCCTGAAGTCCACGATCATCTCCTTTGTTTTCTTGACTTTGAGTGTGAGGTTATTTCCCTGACACCACACTCCGAGGGCCCTCACCTCCTCCCTGTAGGCATTCTCGTCGTTGTTGGTAATCAAGCCTACCACTGTAGTGTCGTCCGCAAACTTGATGATTGAGTTGGAGGCATGCATGGCCACGCAGTCGTGAGTGAACAGGGAGTACAGGAGAGGGCTCAGAACGCACCCTTGTGGGGCCCCAGTGTTGAGGATCAAGCCATGAGGTCGAAGGAATTGTCCGTAGAGCTTCGAGACCGGATTGTGTCGAGGCACAGATCTGTAGATCTGGTACCAAAATATTTTTGCAGCATTGAAGGTCCCAAATAATACAGTGGCCTCCATCATTCATAAATGGAAGAAGTTTGGAACCACCAAGACTCTTCCTAGAAGAGTCTGGCCGCCTGGCCAAACTGAGTAATCGTGGAAGAAGGGCCTTGGTCAGGGAGGTGACCAAAAACCCAATTGTCACTCTGACAGAGCTCCAGAGTTCCTCTGTGGAGATGGGAGAGCCTTCCAGAAGGACAACCATGTCTGCAGCACTCCACCAATCAGACCTTTATGGTAGAGTTGCCAGACGGAAACCACGCCTCAGTAAAAGGCACATTACAGCCCACTTGGAGTTTGCCAAAAGGCACCTAAAGGACCATGAGAAACAAGATTCTCTGGTCTGATGAAACCAAGATTGAACTCTTTGCCCTGAATCCCAAGCCTCACATCTGGAAGAAACCTGGCACCATCCCTACAGTTTTCTTTTTAAATTAAATTTTCAAAAATGTCTAAACTGTTTTCGCTATGTCATTATGGGTATTGTGTTTAGATTGATGAGGGAAAAAAACGATTTAATCAATTTTAGAATAAGTCTGTAACGTAACAAAATGTGGAAAAAGTAAAGGGGTCTGAATACTTTCCAAATACACTGTTTTTCACCATAAGAAACTATGTCTAATATTCTCCTGATATAACAGCATAATTTACCATGAGAGAGTAAAATGTCTAATATAATAGATAGAGATGTAGAGTAAAATATATTAGCACATACCAAACATGTTTCTACTCACAATACACGAGCGATGCTCGTTATGTCAAATGTAAAAGTGAACAAGATTTTTCAAGGCCCTTAAACATTCTCATCTCTCCTCAGCTTCTCTAACTCAAGTCATATCAGCAATCGTCTCTTTCAGAGGGACCCGGAGGCAAAGAAAACGACTCTGTTTTGACAGGTGTTTCCTAAACGGTGAAAATTGTGAAGCGATGTGGAAATGCGTTTTCCAGCGTGGCCGAGTGGGTGATTTAATCAGTGAGAAATGAATCTCTAAATATGCCCCTGTGAAAGTGGTTAGCACCAGCAGAGATGCCACTCCAGAGCGGTGTGAGAAGCCCGCCAAGAGACACTTCCACTGGGGGCGTCAGACGGAATCAGGCCACGGCCTAGCAGGGGTTTGTTTTGTCAAGCCGGCATTACGCTACAACCACTCTGCATAGCAGCCTCATCGCTTTAATGGCTGATTGCAGGGAGGAAAGCCTATGGAAAAACACAAATAGTGACAAAAGCATTGACGCAGAACAGTTTCTGTTGGGTAACAATGCAGGTTGTTATGTTGATGCTATGGTGTTCTGTTAACTGCATGTCAGACGGAATCAGCCAGGGGTTCGTTTTGTCAAGCCGGCATTATGCTACAACCACTCTGCATAGCAGCCTCATCGCTTTAATGGCTGATTGCAAGGAGGAAAGCCTATGGAAAAACCTGAATGGTGACAAAAGCATTGACTCAGAATAGTTTGTGTTGGGTAATAAAATACAGTTAACTGCCAAAATAAAATAAACAACCAACATAAAGTGTCTTCAAATAATAGGGAGTTGGGCCACCAGGAGCTGCCGGAACCGCTTCAATGCGTCTTGTCATAGATTCTACAGGAGTCTGGAACTCTGTTGGAGGGATGCGAGAACTTCCATCATTTGGTGTTTTGTTGATGGTGGTGGAAAACGCTGTCTCAGGCGCCGCTCCAGAATCTCCCAGAAGTGTTCAATTGGGTTGAGATCTGGTGACTGAAACGGCCAGGGAATATGGTTTTCATTGTCATGCTCATCAAACCATCCTCCCCTGTTTTCAATACTCCAGCACCTTCTCCTTGTGAGGATAGCGACACTGATCCTTTTCGAAAATGTTTTGTGAGATTAGTAAACACGTTGGGAGGGATTGTAGACATTCCTCCATATAGAATCTTTCCAGATCCTTGATATCCTTCGTCTGCGCTTACGGACTGCCCTGTTCAAATCAAACCAAGGTTTTAAATCGGGTTCAAGTCCGAACACTGAGACGGCCATTGCAAAATGTTGATTTTGTGGTCAATAGGCAATTTCTTAGTGGATTTTGATGTGTGCTTGGGGTTATTGTCTTGCTGGAAGATCCACTTGCGGCCAAGTTTCAGCCTCCTTGGCTAAAATGTCCTGGTACTTGGTAATTTTCTGTATGGACCTCGTGTTGTGCATGAGGGCATTGTCATGCTGAAACAGGAAAGGGCCTTACCCAAACTGTAGCCACAAAGTTGAAAGCACAGAATTATCTAGAATGTCATTGTATGCTGTAGCGTTAATAATTCCCTTTTCTGGAAGGAACTAAGGGGCCTAGCTCAAACCACGAAAAACAGCTCCAGACCATTATTCCTCCTCCACCAAACTTTACAGTTGGCATTATGCATTGGGGCAGGTAGCGTTCTCCTGGCATCCGCCAAACACAGATTTGTCCATCGGACTGCCAGATGGTGAGGCGTGATTCATCACTCCAGAGAACACGTTTCCACTGCTCCAGCGAGCTTTATACCACTCCAGCCATGGATACCCATTTCATGAAGCTCCTGACCAAAGTTCCCTCTAAAAGACTGCCTCACAGAAATATCAGCCCACAGAGTGAAGCACAAGATAGAACTACACTCAACTTTCTAGAGCAGTGGTCACCAAGGCATTCCTAGTTGATCGACAAACATTTCTGTAGAAAACTAAACGATAAAGCCTTGTGTTCCAATATTTTTTATTTTTATCAGGCTGAAGGTACAAACTCTGTCTTCCCGGGGGCCCAGAGAGCAAATCAAGTGCATTAAAGGCCTACCGCTGTCCAATCGGTTGGCTCAGATGACCGTGTCTGCAGTAACGTCGCAGGCGTTAAAGAAAGCTACAGCAAAGTTGATACTGTGAGATTTCAAACTGTTTAAAACCACGAGACTCTGAGTACAGCAAAGAGATGCTGTTTTTATGACTGAGTTCATGTTTAAGTTCTTACTCAGCAATGTCAACACTTTGTATTCAACACTTTTATAAGCCATGAAATGTGTGTTCTTCCTATTTCCACTCAGCGCTACAACAAGCACTGCAGCAGTAATGAATGAGTAGGAAAGTGTATCTGCAGGCTTGTGTTGTTGTTATTATTAGCGGCTTGGGTCTTTTTTAATATAGAGGAGTATTTTACTTTCTCTGTTCATAGGAGTAACAACATGAAATTGTGCATGAGGCAGAAATAATGCGGTGCGACTCGAGTTACGCCATCAGCAGTAACATGGTGTCTCTTTTTGGTCAGTGTCTGTGGAGGGAAGGGAGAGCGGAGGGATGTTGAGAGGCGACCCTCAGTCTGCTGCTCTCTCCCTCCGCTGAGACTGACCATCAGATGCAGGCACCATCAGCCCAGTGAAATAAAAAATAAAAATCAAATTATTTAAATGTATGCTCACTCAGCTGTGCCTCCCAAGTAATACAACAAACAGATATATTACCAGTGTGATCATATAGCCTTCAATATAATCCAAATATAAATATTTTTAAATGGCTTGAACAACAATGCGTTAGCAGGGCAATTCAAGCAAAGCTAATATGCAGTGATAATGTTTTGGGCCTATAGTTTACTGCACAAACTTCATTGCTACAATTCTATTTTTAATTGGTTAATGTGCATAGGCTTACAACTTGTTTTTTTAATATATATTTTTTGAGTACTTTTTCGTGATATCCAATTGGTAGTTACAGTCTTGTCCCATCGCTGCAACTCCCCTACGGACTCGGGAGAGGCGAAGGTCAAGAGACATGCGTCCCATGAAACATGACCCTGCCAAGCCGCACTGCTTCTTGGCACACTGGTCGCTTAACCAGGAAACCAGCCGCACCAATGAGTTGGAGGAAACACTGTACAGTGAGCGGAAGTCAGCTTGCAAGCGCCCGGCCCGCCACAAGGAGTCGCTAGAGCATGATGGGACAAGGAAATCCCAGCCAACCAAACCCTCCCCTAACCCTGACGACGCTGGGCCAATTGTGCGCCACCTCATGGATCTCCCGGTTGACACAGCCTGAGATCGAACCTGGGTCTGTAGTGATGCCTCAAGCACTGCGATGCAGTGCCTTAGACCACTGCACCACTTGGCAGGCTTACATTTTTTAAGTGATGTTAAAAAGAAATCTGAGCGGTAGTTCTCGGCTTGCATTTTGACTCAGAAAGTGATCTTGATTCGGAAAAGGTTGGTGACCACTGTTCTAGAGCTTTGAACTGGACTGTGTTTACAACATGAGCAGTCATGAGTAGATGCTCTTTTTTTCCCGATCAACAGGAGAGCTGAATGTAGCCACAACTAAACATTTTGTTGATATCCTTTGCTAGTTAGTGAGTTATTAGCCCAGTTATAGATAATTTGTAGTCAGCAATAGGGGAGTGATTGCTTCCTACAAGATCAAAAAATTTCTACATTTCTAGACATATTTGAAAAGTGAGTCAGGTAAAGAGCTTTTTTTTGTCTTAAAGGGGCAGTGTTGCATTTTGAGACAGGCTTGAATAAGCTAAGTGGCCAATAGTCAGAGGGTAGCATCAATTGTCTGATTCTCTCTAATAATGGTATGAGAATAATAATGTATTTTAGTTTATGATGGGGTTTCTTGCATCGAACAACAGAAGTTTACCTTATATCTTAATTGACGTTTTATTTCAGTATTTGCACTGACTCTATGCACACTCACAGGGCCCTACACACTCACACACACACACTGTCACTCCAACATACACACAAACACGCACTCCATCATATTCTCACTCACACATAATATGCACATACATTTACACTGACTCTACGCACACCCACTCACATACAAGCTGCTGCTACTGAAGGACAAGTTGATAAACAGGTTAATGTCAAGCTCTGCAGGTTTTTTAAAAGTCTCATGGAATGTAGACCTACATTGAACACAACACATTGGCTGCTACTGTAGGCTGAATGATAGAACAGCTATTTCCATGTTAAAATGTTATTGGATTCATTTTCTCAATTATTTTTGATGGTAGGCCATTCTGGTAGGCCATTCTGGTAGGCCTACATTATGATCAAATAGCCACAGTAGCCTACATGGCTACATAGCTACTGTAACATAAAGCGGGGACAGCCTCAGTGTTCACAGTAAATGCTAGCTAGAAGTTTGCGCTCAGCAGACCTGAAATTTGCTCAGTGCTGGAAAGAATCAGAGGGAACATTGCTCCCGACAAACAGTTATTGTGCTGAAGTTGCTTCCAGAGATAGTTTGGAAATCGGTAGTAAGTGTTGCAACCCAGGACAGACGGTGTTTACGCACTTCAGCACTCGGCGGTCCCATTCTGTGAGTTTGTGTTTCCTACCGCTTCACAGCTTAGCCGTTGTTGCTTCTAGACATTTCCACTTCATAATAACAGCACTTACAGTTGACCAGGGTAGTTCTAGCAGGGCATAAATTTGACAAACTGACTTGTTGGAAAGGCGGTATCCTATGACGGTGCCACGCTGAAAGTCACTGAGCTCTTCAGCACAGGCCATTCAACTTCCAATTTTTTGTCTATGGAGATTGCATGGCTGTGTGCTCGATTTTATACACTGTCAGCAACAGGTGTAGTTGAATCCACATACTTTTGGCCATGTAGTGTAGCTCAGTATTCGTATAATTTAATTCATTCAGTGTCACGATCGCTGTCGTCGTGGAAATGACCGGACCAAGGTGCAGCATGGTGAGAGTACATTTCTTTTATTGATAAATGTCGCCAACAAAACAAAGAACAAGGAAACGACCAGGAAGCTTACTTAGGCTATAATGCCACTAACAAAGACAACTACCCACAAATACAAAAGGAAAAAAGGCTGCCTAAGTATGATTCCCAATCAGAGATAACGATAGACAGCTGTCCCTGATTGAGAACCATACCCGGCCAAAACATAGAAACAAAGAACATAGAGTTTCCCACCCGAGTCACACCCTGACCAACCAAACATAGAGAATAAAAAGATCTCTACGGTCAGGGCGTGACATACAGTCTAATTTTATCATCTATATCCAAGGGATCCAATCATTTTGGACTCCACTGTATATTTCCGTGCATGAAAACAGTGAATCCCTTGAAAGCTCTGATAGGTTTTACCATTTTTCTAATAATGAATTGAAAAACACTGAACATTTAGCTAGGAACAGGTGTTTTCTTTATGCTCGTCGGGTCGGGAGGTAAGGAGATCTATTTTAAGATGCTGTGATGAAAGTACATGGTCTAATAGAGAAGTGCTCTCTTCATTTGATCACTGTGTTGTCACAGAGCAAAAGGAAATGCAAATTCCAGATTTAAAAACGTCTTTTAAAGTTTGTAATTTCCACTTTAAAGTATCCAACTTTATTTATCCTAACTAAAAATGTATCAACCTTTACAAAAATATCCCTGAATTATAATCCACATAACAACTGCTATTTCCTGTTGATGCAGGATTATTTTCCTGCTGTGAGAAACTGGTTACATTGAGAAAGTACATCTGTGTACATCTACAGTCAAAAGGATTCACTTGTGTGCATGATCTCGAATACAGACCTATATACAATATTTCTTTGGCATAGCAAGCAAGGTCAAAAGTTCAGCAATGTAATCAATGTGAAACCCAAAACATCACTGCGAGACCATACAGTACATGATCTCAGACTGTAGACCAAGGATCAACTAGATTCAGCCCGAGGGCCGTCAGTACATGATCTCAGACTGTAGATCAGGGATCAACTAGATTCAGTTAGCGAACTCTGCTGTAGACAAGTAGCGGAATGTACTCATGATCATGTCATGTATACAATATATCTATTTTAAGATGCTGTGATCACAAGAGCATAAAAAAGGAGCAATCAGCTCTCATATGCGTGAATAATATAATGTGATTGTCTGATTGAGACTAATTTGACGCATGAAACAAGATAAGCAATGTGCCACATTAGAGACCGTACACAATGCCAACAATGATTGAAATAATGATGTGTTTGGCGTAATCATGTATTTTAACCTTTATTTGAAGCTTTTTCATCAAACTGTCCCCTTTTTGTTTTATGTCAGATAGTGCAACAAAATCTTCAGACAATGTATTTATTTTTTTGGTGTAATTCTCATTCTAGATAAGGCTTAAAATACAGGATAACATCTTGCTATTTTACACGACTGAGCAAAAATAAACACAGGACTCTATATGGATTGGGTAAAACACAGGACTCTAGATGGATTGTGTAAAACACAGGACCCTAGATGGATTGTGTAAAACACAGGACTCTAGATGGATTGGGTAAAACACAGGACCCTAGATGGATTGGGTAAAACACAGGACCCTAGATGGATTGGGTAAATCACAGGACTCTAGATGGATTGGGTAGAACACAGACCTCTAGATGGATTGGGTAAAACACAGGACTCTAGATGGATTGGGTAAAACACAGGACTCTAGATGGATTGGGTAGAACACAGACCTCTAGATGGATTGGGTAAAACACAGGACTCTAGATGGATTGGGTAGAACACAGGACTCTAGATGGATTGGGTAGAACACAGGACTCTAGATGGATTGGGTAGAACACAGGACACTAGATGGATTGGGTAAAACACAGGACTCTAGATGGATTGGGTAAAACACAGGACTCTAGATGGATTGGGTAGAACACAGGACTCTAGATGGATTGGGTTAAACACAGGACTCTAGATGGATTGGGTAGAACACAGGACTCTAGATGGATTGGGTAGAACACAGGACTCTAGATGGATTGGGTAGAACACAGGACACTAGATGGATTGTGTAAAACACAGGACTCTAGATGGATTGGGTAAAACACAGGACTCTAGATGGATTGGGTAGAACACAGGACTCTCGATGGATTGGGTAGAACACAGGACTCTAGATGGATTGGGTAGAACACAGGACTCTAGATGGATTGGGTGAAACACAGGACTCTAGATGGATTGGGTAGAACACAGGACTCTAGATGGATTGGGTAAAACACAGGACTCTAGATGGATTGGGTAAAACACAGGACACTAGATGGATTGGGTAAAACACAGGACTCTAGATGATTTGGGTAAAACACAGGACTCTAGATGGATTGGGTAAAACACAGGACTCTAGATGGATTGGGTAAAACACAGGACTCTAGATGGATTGGGTAGAACACAGGACTCTAGATGGATTGGGTAAAACACAGGACCCTAGATGGATTGGGTAAAACACAGGACGCTAGATGGATTGGTTAAAACACAGGACGCTAGATGGATTGGTTAAAACACAGAACACTAGATGGATTGGGTAAAACACAGGACTCTAGATGGATTGGGTAAAACACAGGACCCTAGATGGATTGGGTAAAACACAGGACTCTAG
Organism: Salvelinus fontinalis; assembly: GCF_029448725.1. NCBI lineage: Eukaryota > Metazoa > Chordata > Actinopteri > Salmoniformes > Salmonidae > Salvelinus > Salvelinus fontinalis. The sequence continues at coordinate 266,727 of NW_026600425.1, read as the reverse complement.
ATGGATTGGGTAAAACACAGGACTCTAGATGGATTGGGTAAAACACAGGACTCTAGATGGATTGGGTAAAACACAGGACTCTAGATGGATTGGGTAAAACACAGGACTCTAGATGGATTGGGTAAAACACAGGACTCTAGATGGATTGGGTAAACACAGGACTCTAGATGGATTGGGTAAAACACAGGACTCTAGATGGATTGGGTAAAACACAGGACTCTAGATGGATTGGGTAAAACACAGGACCCTAGATGGATTGGGTAAAACACAGGACCCTAGATGGATTGGGTAAAACACAGGACTCTAGATGGATTGGGTAAAACACAGGACTCTAGATGGATTGGGTAAAACACAGGACTCTAGATGGATTGGGTAAAACACAGGACTCTAGATGGATTGGGTAAAACACAGGACTCTAGATGGATTGGGTAAAACACAGGACTCTAGATGGATTGGGTAGAACACAGGACTCTAGATGGATTGGGTAGAACACAGGACTCTAGATGGATTGGGTAAAACACAGGACCCTAGATGGATTGGGTAAAACACAGGACGCTAGATGGATTGGTTAAAACACAGGACGCTAGATGGATTGGTTAAAACACAGAACACTAGATGGATTGGGTAAAACACAGGACTCTAGATGGATTGGGTAAAACACAGGACCCTAGATGGATTGGGTAAAACACAGGACTCTAGATGGATTGGGTAGAACACAGGACTCTAGATGGATTGGGTAGAACACAGGACTCTAGATAGATTGGGTAAAACACAGGACTCTAGATGGATTGGGTAGAACACAGGACTCTAGATGGATTGGGTAGAACACAGGACTCTAGATAGATTGGGTAAAACACAGGACTCTAGATGGATTGGGTAGAACACAACACCCTAGATAAGGAAAATCTGATGATGTATATGTGGTGGGATTCTGTGAAAATATCACTGAAAAGCTTACAGTTATCGCCTGACTTTTCATTACTACAAACTAACTTCAGTAGAATCTACATCCAAATTAGCATAATTTTGAGTTAATTTTATAAATAACTCATAATTTGAGCATAAGTTTCATGTATCATAGTGTGTATACACTGAGTGTACAGAACATTAGTTGGCCCCCTTTTGCCCTCAGAACAGCCTCAATTCGTCAGGGCATGAACTCTACCAAGGTATTTGAAAGCGTTCCACGGGGTTGCTGACTCAATGCTTTCTACGGTTGTGTCAAGTTGGCTGGATGTCCTTTGGGTGGTGGACTATTCTTGATACACACAGGAAACTGTTGAGCGTGAAAAACCCAGCTGCGTTGCAGTTCTTGACACAAACCGGTGCACCTGGCACCTACTACCATACCCCGTTGAAAGGCACTTCAATATTTAGTCTTGCCCAGTCACCCTCTGAATGGCACACATACACCATCCATGTCTCAATTGTCTCAAGGCTTGAACATCCTTCTTCAACCCGTCTCCTCCCCTTCATCTACACTGACTGAAGTGGATTTAACAAGTGACAACAATAAGAGCTTTCACCTGTCTGTCATGGAAAAAGCAGCTGTTCCTAATGTTTTGTCCACTCAGTGTATAATATGGTCTAATTTTCATTCAGGTGTAAGTACACTACACACACAGTCCTCTTGTCTCGATGCTAATGATAGACATACGTGCTTTATCAGACAATAGCATCCCTGTTTCTACCATGAGGCAAGACCCGGTCTGCTAATACAAACGCTAATGCTCCAAATCAATCATGTTTTTCATTTCACAAGGAATGAAGGAGAAGCTCAAATGGGCTCAGACATGGATGGAAGTGTAGGATGTGTCATGGTAACTGGACCGGTGAGTGAGTAGTATTCAGAGGGATGCAGTGCTCTTATGTCAAGCAGTGTTGTGATAGAGGCCTCAGGGTTACTGTGTGGTCTGCACTACAATACCCATTTTGGTCCTGTTTTATTCTTTCTGACCCACCAGTCTCCTAAATATAGACATCAGTAAGAGGGTGGATCTGTGCTTTAAGCTTGCAATATCAAAATACATTTCAACGTCTTGAACATTCACTAAAGAGCACTACGTGAGCATCTGTTAGGGCAATTCTTTAGATTAAAATACCGTACGCGATGCCCTTGCAGTCTGAAACATTACAAATTAATATTACAAAAAATGTACCTTTATGTGCTTCATACTGCTTCATAGAACTAGGTTAAGAGTGCTGTTTGTAGTTGCTTTGTCCATCCACATCATAAAGGACATCATTTTCACATTTTGTACGTTATAGAACTAGGTTAAGCGTTTTTGTTTGCAGTTGCTTCCAATGGTGTTGTATCCACATCATAAAAGCACCTATTTTTCCAATTGTAGAAGAACAGATAAGGTTGGGGCCTGAGGCTAAGGTTGACATCCTGGATATCTGTCAAAAGAGACCCTCTAGCAAAGATAGCAACCAAGAATGTTGCAGCCGATTGCAACTTAATGGGTTAACTAAGAGTCTGGGTTCTCTAAATGTGTAAGAGGATAAACTGGATTGGATTACCGTGTAATCTGTTTCAAGATTGAAATGATATAGAATATTCCTTAAAACACCCTACAAACCATTTTTATCAATATCACAGTGAGTAATCTTTGTGGGGGGTTTAGTGTGTGAAACCTGTTCTATAACAAGTGGGAAGTGCATTATCTGGGCTATGTCGGATTAGCACTCTCCCAGTCAGGGACAGCCATGGGTATGGGGACAAGTGGATAAAAGAAAACAGTTCTCTGGAGTTCAGGGGAGGCTGGTGGGAGGAGCTATAGGAGGATGGGCTCATTGTAATAGCTGGAATGGAACGGAGTCAAACGTGGTTTCCATATGTTTGATGTGTCTGATACCGTTCCATTGATTCCATTCCAGCCATTACAATGAGCCTGTCCTCCTTTTGCTCCTCCCACCAGCCTCCTCTGCTGACGTTATGGCATGGTTGCCAAGGGCGTCTGTAAAATGAAGTGACCCCCCAAAAAAAATGGTTCAACACATGTAGGAGCCATACTATAATGCTGAACAAGAGAGTGTCTCAATCAATCTGGATGTTTATGGTACAACAACATCGTTCCCAAGCTCCAGCACATTAGGATATTGGAGGATCTTTCATAAGGGAACATTCACTTTATAACACATTTCATGATTAATCATTAACAAACTACAGTATATTACATCTTTAACTTGATGTTCACCAACAAAAACACAGGGTTCACACCCAGCAACCCTCCAGGACCGGAGAGTAGACCAGTGTGCTAGTTAAATCACCCTGCAACCCTCCAGGACCGGAGAGTAGACCAGTGTGCTAGTTAAATCACCCAGCAACTCTCCAGGACCAGAGAGTAGACCAGTGTGCTAGTTAAACCACCCAGCAACCCTCCAGGACCGGAGAGTAGACCAGTGTGCTAGTTAAACCACCCAGCAACCCTCCAGGACCGGAGAGTAGACCAGTGTGCTAGTTAAATCACCCAGCAACTCTCCAGGACCAGAGAGTAGACCAGTGTGCTAGTTAAATCACCCAGCAACCCTCCAGGACCAGAGAGTAGACCAGTGTGCTAGTTAAATCACCCAGCAACCCTCCAGGACCGGAGAGTAGACCAGTGTGCTAGTTAAATCAATGTGAGCACTATGCTAAGGCTTGGGTCACCGTGTCCTGTAAATGTATATAGTATGTAGAAGCTGGAATTGGAAGCCTACGTATTGTTATCCATTAGTTTACTCCAATTAAGGGAGGGGTAGTAGGGTTAGGGGAAAATAATTAACAAGGAAAATATATTGAATTTGTTTATTCCAATTAGGGGAGGGGTAGTAGCGTTAGGGGGAAATAATGAACAAGGAAAATATATTGCATTCGTTTTTTCCAATTAGGGGAGGGGTTAGGGGGTTAGGGGAAAATAATGAACAAGGAAAATATAGTCTAAATAAATAAATATGAATAAGAAATAAATCAAATAAAGGCTTGCGTAACTGTTAGATAGTCATTAACCTCAGGCAGAAACATTACAAAACACACAACTTGCTTGCATGCTACCGTTTTAGTTCAGTGACCTGTTCAGCAGGATGGATCTGCAAAGCATTTATAACTGAACAAGATGGATGTGAATTCTTTGCCACATATGTCGTGCTGAAGCTTGGCAGACTGAAGCGTTAGCACATTTAGCACGTTAGCTATTTCTCTGTATTCAGGTGATCATTCTGAGGAAAGGCAAATGCTGAAAAACCTATGAAAAAGGTACTGTAAGACTCCATTCTTTTCCAGACAGTAAGTGAAGCACTGTCATTCCCTCAGTAAGATGAGAGTCATTTTTTTGTGAGATCTCTTTGTTCTTTTGTGACCTGGGCTGATAAGGCTCCTTATGATGAACTAGGCTCACCCTCAGCAATGAGATCCATCGTTGGTTACATGGTAAACATCATCAGTTTATTGCTGGATGGTAATGTACGGATTGATTCTCTGACCAGACCTGGCATGTACCCATCCTAAGGCAGACTAAACCAATCCCAGATGGCGTAAGCGTATTAGCTTAGGAAATTATCACAATATTTTTGGATGACCTAAAACGTAGGGCAATCAAACCAGAATCTGTAATCGCGTTGAAATAGAGGACGGCAGCGAGGGCAAAATCCAACAGCCATCATTTGATATAGGTCACAGCAGAAACTCAGACAATGGGTAAAACACTGTAAAGGTCACAATGAAGCGAGCTCAACTTCCCACTGTAGCCTGCACTAGGAGTTTCCCTTCAAGTTCATCCCAGCCAGACCTCATCAATGGCAAGATAATGGCTTGGAAGTGGCACGTTCACAGCCACAGTGCATTAGCTCATGTTGTGCGCGTGTTGCTGCATAAAGGATGCTCCCACTGTATGCTGGTGTTGTACTGTGATACACGCTGATATTTCTTTATTATTTAATTTATTAGGATCCCCATTAGCTGCTTCTCATGCAGCAGCTACTCTTCCTGGGCTCCAATCAAAACATGAAACATCACATAATACAGAACATGAATAGACAAGCTCAAGGACAGAGATACGTGTACTACAGTGTTTGGTTTGGTACATTGTTCTGTGTGGAAGTCGGTTCTTTCAGTGTTCTAGTGTTGAATAAGACTGAGATAAAGGGAGACTCACAGCTCACAGTGATAATTCAATCTGGCCACGTATTACCTAATGCCGCTGCTCTATTAGGATAATTGTATGGATAAATAATCTGCTGAGATCTCTCTGTGTTTGGGGGGCTGTCTCTGTCCCTGTGGGGGCATCAGAGTGTGTGTGTGTGTGTGTGTGTGTGTGTGTGTGTGTGTGTGTGTGTGTGTGTGTGTGTGTGTGTGTGTGTGTGTGTGTGTGTGTGTGTGTGTGTGTGTGTGTGTGTGTGTGTGTGTGTGTGTATGTGTGCGTGTGCGTAGTGGGATCAGACAGTACGCCCTGGGTGGGGGGGAGGGGCGGGCTGGGTTGGCTGTTTCTGTGTCTGAATGTTGGAGAAGCGTTAATATTCTAGTCACAGGTCAGAGCAACACAGATCTACTCCCACCACATGACTGCTACTGAACAGATCACACTTGAACCAAAGAGTAGGGTATGATAAAGCACTGCATGAATCATCTGTGTATCTAAGGATGCAACCTATTAGCATTCCAGGCTAAACGATTCATTAGCTCCTGGTATTTTACTATAGAATAGTAAAGTGTGTGTAAATTACATCGAATGACCAGATAAATATCTTGTGGTGCAACACAATGGTTAGAATAGTGTCTTACAAAGTGCAGTCTCATCTGTCTTGAAAAAAGATATATACATTCAGCACGGTGACATCCTCATAAACAACAGGTCAACCTTCCACTTTCAGACAGCAACATCAGCAATATGCAAATATTCTAGGACTGACATGATTGGCTATTCCCACACCCACTCTGGGATGAGCCAATGATGACGATGGCAGTGATGGCAGATTGTTTATGATGACCTCTTGCTAAGTGTATCTTCAGTAAGACAATATGAAGGACTTTTACATATCCGGCACATCATCACTGTGAAGGATTTACAAATGCTTTATGCAAACTTTCTGACCTGCAACTGATTTGAAGAGTGACCGACACATCTGTCTTAACAGAAAGCTTGATGACGTCAGAGAGGAGGGACTTGTTAACATTTTAATGACTGGTAATAAAAAGCCCCTTTAATTCATCGATTAAAAAAATGAGAATCTGACTTCACCACGTTTACCAAGCACCATGTCGGCCAGTCGGTTCGTCAGTTGGTCAGTCAATCAGTCAGAGGGTCGATCAGTCAGTCAGAGGGTCGGTCAGTCAATCAGTCAGAGGGTCAGTCAGTCAGTCAGAGGGTCGGTCAGTCAGTCAGTCAGAGGGTCGGTCAGTCAGTCAGTCAGTCAGTCAGAGGGTCGGTCAGTCAGTCAGTCAGAGGGTCGGTCAGTCAGTCAGTCAGAGGGTTGGTCAGTCAGTCAGTCAGAGGGTTGGTCAGTCAGTCAGTCAGAGGGTCGGTCAGTCAGTCAGTCAGAGGGTCAGTCAGTCAGTCAGAGGGTCAGTCAGTCAGAGGGTCAGTCAGTCAGTCAGTCAGAGGGTCGGTCAGTCAGTCAGAGGGTCAGTCAGTCAGTCAGTCAGAGGGTCGGTCAGTCAGTCAGTCAGTCAGTCAGTCAGAGGGTCAGTCAGTCAGTCAGTCAGAGGGTCAGTCAGTCAGTCAGTCAGAGGGTCGGTCAGTCAGTCAGAGGGTCAGTCAGTCAGTCAGAGGGTCAGTCAGAGGGTCGGTCAGTCAGTCAGTCAGTCAGTCAGTCAGAGGGTCAGTCAGAGGGTCAGTCAGTCAGTCAGTCAGTCAGTCAGTCAGTCAGAGGGTCAGACAATCAGTCAGTCAGAGGGTGTTGAGGGAGATTCTAAATTAAAATCAAACAGCACAATGCTAGCGCCCCGGCGGCCATCTTGGCAGGATACCAGTGACTACAGCCTGTAAAATGCACATTTTGAGAGAGGGATTAGTTCACTAGGGTGTATCCTGTCTTCTGCCCTGTCACAGCTGTTTGGCTATGCATTCAGACCATTGGTGTGCAGGGAGATGAAAAGGACAGGAGCATTCTGTCTCTGTGCTGTGACGAACCAACATTAGACTGCAGGATAATGAAAACAAATGCTATTTGCAGTAGGATTCTTTGTTAATGCCTGATACAGTGCCATTACACATCGGATCCTTACCAAGCGTACTGGGGAATTTGATTCCATTCACACAATATCTGAGAGAAAACATATCCACCTACATAGCATTATTACATCAAATGTATTACATTTACATTTAAGTCATTTAGCAGACGCTCTTATCCAGAGCGACTTACAAATTGGAAAGTTCATACATATTCATCCTGGTCCCCCCATGGGAATTGAACCCTGGTCCCCCCGTGGGAAATGAACCCACAACCCTGGCGTTGCAAGCGCCATGCTCTATCAACTGAGCCACACGGGACCAAGAGAGAGTACAGCCCCTGTTGTTTGTCCCATGTGGATACTGAATATCAGATTTGAGTAGAGATATCAAAACCACCTCTTGGTACTGTACCAGAGAGGAATAACTCATCACAACAGCTTGTTACCAAATGGCACATAGTACTTGTTACAATGATTCCCTGAGAAACCGAAAAGTAATTATGAGGTGATTAAAAAATCCTTGCTGAACTTAGTGCACCATGTTCCAATGCATAAATTACCAGTCAGCACCACGGCTACGACGTTGTTAGCTATAAACTATAGCTCAGCACATCTCCACTCCACCCCAGACACGAGCCTCGTCATCTTCCAGCACATCTCAACCTACGACCTACAATCACTTTCAGCAAAGAAATTCAGTTCACCTCAAGCAGACAACTATAATTATCTTCACTATTATGAAGGGTGAATAGAGGATTAAAGAATCTGTAAACAACTAAACAAGGCACCATCAAATATATTTGGGCTGAATAAATAAAGAATTAGGAACGTCTCAGCAGTGTGAATTTGTAGTTTTCTATTCTCCTTTCTTCATAGTAATCTGCTTTGATATTTCTGCTGGAAACACATGAAGCTCAGTGGGGGGGGGGGGGGGGGGGGGGGATCTTAAAGCAAGACGATTGAGGTCTGGAAGTCCAGGGGGATGGGGGAGAGAGATTAAACCTCTTTGAGGGTGACACCGCGTGTGTGTGTGTGTGTGTGTGTCTGTGTGTGTGTGTGTGTGTGTGTGTGTGTGTGTGTGTGTGTGTGTGTGTGTGTGTGTGTGTGTGTGTGTGTGTGTGGGTGTGTGTGTGCGCGCGTCTGTGTGTGTGTGTGTGTGCGTGTGTGTGTGTCTGTGTCTCTGTGTGTGTCTGTGTCTCTGTGTGTGTGTGTGTGTGTGTGTGTGTGTGTGTGTGTGTGTGTGTGTGTGTGTGTGTGTGTGTGTGTGTGTGTGTGTGTGTGTGTGTGTGTGTGTGCACTAAACCCTCCTCATTTAGGAAAATAGAAACGTCATCTCTGTAGTGGTGGAGGATTACATATGTTGTCTTTTGACATGTCATCTATCTACACAATACTGATGGACCTCATGCTGTGTCTATGCTGCTGCCCGCCCAGTCATAAATTACTGTTCAATACAAACAAGGTACATAGATAGAGAAGGGGGACTGGAACTATCTCTTCAACACACTAGATAATGCCTTACAGAGGGAAACCTAATCAACTGAAAGTGAGGGAGAGTGAGGGAGAGAGACAGAGAGAGAGGAGAAGTGAGGGAGAGAGACAGAGAGAGAGGAGGAGCGAGGGAGAGAGACAGAGAGGAGGAGAGATGGAGAGAGACAGAGAGAGAGGATGAGAGATGGGGAGAGACAGAGAGAGAGGAGGAGCGAGGGAGTGAGACAGAGAGAGAGGAGGAGAGATGGAGAGAGACAGAGAGAGAGGAGGAGCGAGGGAGAGAGACAGAGAGAGAGGAGGAGCGAGGGAGAGAGGCAGAGAGAGAGGAGGAGAGATGGAGAGAGACAAAGAGAGAGGAGGAGCGAGGGAGAGAGACAGAGAGAGAGGAGGAGAGATGGAGAGAGACAGAGACAGAGGAGGAGAGATGGAGAGAGACAGAGAGAGAGGAGGAGCGAGGGAGTGAGACAGAGAGAGAGGAGGAGAGATGGAGAGAAAAAGAAAGGTTCAGTGCATTAGCAGTCGGAGCACTTAGCGTGTGGAATACCATTCATTATTCATTAGCTAATTCACCATGTATAGTAATTAAAAACACAGCTCGGTCCAAAATGGAAAGCGCTATTATAGGTAACAATGGATTTTTCTCACATCATTCTAAAGAGATTGCTGTTTCAATCAGTGCAATCAAGCCTCAGACTTTGTGATTAATTTAGCATATAGCAGCACTTCCAGATGAATACTCAGACATGTGAACACTTGTAAATGGAAGGATTGACAATTATGTGTGAAAATGTAAAAAAGAAAAATCAACCATAGTGAGAGGTTCTCCGTGGTGTTGAATTGATTCTCTGTTTTGAATCTTCACCCAATTCACATATCTGCACTGTGACATCACATTGGTGCATTTGTTCTCCTTCACGAGAAGGACAAGAGGTAGAGTGAGAGCAGAGAAAAAGCAATGTGGAGTTATGGCTGCTGGACAGGAGCTCTCTCTCTCTCTCTCTCTCTCTCTCTCTCTCTCTCTCTCTCTCTCTCTCTCTCCGTGTCTGTCTCTCTCCCTCCCTCTCTCCCTCTCTCTCTCTCTCTTTGCCTGGGTGCAAAATGTAGGCGCTCATCCCCTGAATACAGATGGCATTACACAAGCAATCTTGTAAAGAGCTGAGATGCACTGACGTGCTGGTGGCTGGAGCGGCCAGAGTCCAGCTCCAATGCCTTGCCATGCCAAGCCCCTACAGTGCCTTCAGAAAGTATTCATACCACTTGACTTATTCCACGTGTTGTTGTTGTTACAGCCTGAATTCAAAATGGATGGCATAGATTTTGTTTCTCTCACCCATCTACACACAATACCCCATAAAAACATGTTTTCAGAAATGCTTGCACATTTATTGAAAATGAAATACAGAAATTTAATTGACATAATTATTTACACCCCTTTGCTATGCCACTCCAAATTGAGCTCAGGTGGATCCAATTTATTTTGATTATCCTTGAGATGTCACCACAACTTGATTGAAGTCCACCTTGTTTAGACATGATTTAGAAAGAAACACACCTGCCTATATATGGTCCCACTATAAGATCTCACAGCTGACAGTGCATTTCAGAGCAGAAACTAGACCATGAAGTCCAAAAAACTGTCCGCAGATCTCCGAGAGAGAACTGTGATGATAGGCATATATCTGGGGAAGGGTGTGGAACAATTTCTCGAGTGTTGAACGTTTCCAAGAGCACAATGGTCTCAATCATTGGGAAAATAAATAAATAATGGAAATACCCCGAATCTGCCTAGAGCTGGCAGTCCTACCAAACTGAACCCGGCAAGGAAGACGTTGGTGTCCAAGAACCCAATGACCACTCTGACAGAACTACGAAGCTCCTTGGCTGAGATGGGAGAACCTGCCAGAAGGACAACAGTCTCTATAACACTTCACCAATCTGGGCTTTATGGGAGAGTGGCCAGACGGAAGCAACTTCTGAGAAAAAGGCACATTACAGGATGCCTGGAGTTTGCAAAAAGGCCCGTGAAAGACTCAGAGCATATGACAAAATATTGTGGTGTGATGAGACAAAAATTGAACTATTTGGCCCGAATGCAAAGCGCTATGTCTGGAAAAAACAGGCACAGCACATCACCCATCTAACACCATCCCTACTGTGAAGCATGGTGGTGGCAGCATCATGTTATCTTGATGCTCTTCAGTGGCAGGGACTGGGGGACTGGTAAGGATAGAGGGAACAATGAATGGTGCCACACATGGGCAAACCCTTGATGAGAACCTGCTTCAGAGTGCAAATGTCCTCAGACTGGGGAGAAGATTTACATTCCAACAGGACAACGACCCCAAGCATACAGCCAAAGCAACGCTGGAATGGCTTCAGATCAATAATGTGAAAGTCCTTGAGTGGCCCAGCCAAAGCCCAGACTTGAATCCCATTGAAAATCTGTGGAAAGACTTCAAGATTGCTGTTCACTGCCGATCCCCATCTAACTGAACAGAGCTTGAGAAAACCCCCAAATCCAGATGTGCAAAGCTGATCCAGACATACCCAAGACGACTCAAAGCTGATACAGACATCCCCAAGATGACTCAAAGCTGATCCAGACATCCTCAAGACGACTCAAAGCTGATCCAGGCATCCCCAAGACGACTCAAAGCTGATCCAGACATCCTCAAGACGACTCAAAGCTGATACAGACATCCTCAAGACGACTCAAAGCTGATCCAGACATCCCCAAGACGACTCAAAGCTGATACAGACATCCTCAAGACGACTCAAAGCTGATCCAGACATCCCCAAGACGACTCAAAGCTGATCCAGACATCCCCTAGATGACTCAAAGCTGATCCAGACATCCTCAAGACGACTCAAAGCTGATCCAGACATCCCCTAGATGACTCAAAGCTGATCCAGACATCCTCAAGACGACTCAAAGCTGATCCAGACATCCCCAAGACGACTCAAAGCTGATACAGACATCCCCTAGATGACTCAAAGCTGATCCAGACATCCTCAAGACGACTCAAAGCTGATCCAGACATCCCCAAGACGACTCAAAGCTGATCCAGACATCCCCAAGACGACTCAAAGCTGATACAGACATCTCCTAGACCACTCAAAACTGATACAGACATCCCCAAGATGACTCAAAGCTGATACAGATAAACCCAAGACGACTCAAAGCTGATACAGACATCCACTAGATGACTCAAAGCTGATACAGACATCCACTAGATGACTCAAAGCTGATCCAGACATCCACTAGACGACTCAAAGCTGATACAGACATCCCCTAGATGACTCAAAGCTGATCCAGACATACCCTAGATGACTCAAAGCTGTAATAGCCACCAAAGGTGATTCTACTAAGTATTGACTCAGGGGTGTGAATACTTATGTCAATTAGATTTCTGTATTTATTTTTCAATACATTTACTAAGATTTCTAAAAACATGTTTTCACTTTGTCATTATGGGGTATTGTTTGAAGATGGGTGAGAAAATAAAATATTTAATACATTTAAAATTCAGGCTGTAACAACAAAATGTGGAATAAGTCAAGAAGTGTGTAATGGTTTCTGCAGGCACTGTAAGCTGGAGCACCCCAGCAGCCAAGCCCCCTAGCCTATGAAGTGTGAAATAAGCCCATGTTTATGTAACACCTTCGTTTTCAGCGTCCACATGACTTATGTACTTCTATGCGTCTTATGTGCTATTTGCAGAGGTTATAGGTGCCTTATTCGGCATTGCAGTTTAACCTTGTAGAATAGCAAGAGTTAAGTATTAGCTACAGTAATATTTGACAAGCACTCAACAAATGCCTGATTTGCAACTTATTAGAATTTCATAAGCAGATTCCTACGTACCACAGCAACAATAAAGTGTGTGTACAAGTATTCTCTCCTCTGACATCGCCCACAAGTGTTATCTTTATAACATACAGTCATCTTTTCTCCTGCACACGTCCCTCGTGGCCCTCATAGCAACTCTTCCCTCTGTCCAGCACTGACTGGCTCCATGTTGCAGAAAAGGCCTGTCGTGTCTCCTTGATCCTGGGTCATGAACACAGCCTCATCTGAAGAGGGACCTTTAAAACAAGGCTCTGTTTGATTAGACACCCTTCTGTTCCCCAGCCCAGGCTAACAGGGTTGTATTCATTTGGCACCGAATGGAAGAAAACGGAATGAAACAGGAAGCGAACACCAGAAGCAGTCCAATGAGAGATGCTAGTTTTTGTTCTCTGTTGTAAAAAGATTTGCTACGTGTTCCCTAATGAATAAGACCCAGATAATATGGCCCCACAAAGAGACCGTCCATTTCCTTTTCTCTGATAAATCCCCTTAAATGAGAAAGTGACTGCATTGCTGCAGGGAACATAGTAACTGGATCAATGATACAAGAAAACAACATTTGCATCAATTTATTATGGCAGAAAAAGAATCAAAGCAGTGTTTATGAATCCCGGTGCATTTGGAGCAGCCCCCTCTTGTTCTTCACACATCTAATTTGCTCATGCATATTACAACATGCACCATTTGGCTCATGAATATGATATCGCCGGGACTGGGAGTCCCCATAATCAACAATCTAGTCAACGTCTGCTAGTGGCTTTCTAGATATGAGGCCCGGTTCTCTCTCTCTCTCTCCTGTGTATTAGTCTGATCACAACCATTTTTGTTGACTTGCTATTGCTATGGTAGATCCAATATGTATGTATACATGCATTGTAATCAGTGCCTTTTCATGTCTACTTTTAATTGCATTCATGTTTATCTGTCATCTAATGATGATAAAGACCTTTCATGACCAGACAAGGGAATGAGTCTCTCAAACCTACCGTACTAGATCAGTGTTGACCTATCCATGTCTCCCAAACCTACCGTACTAGATCAGTGTTGACCAATCCATGTCTCCCAAACCCACCGTGCTAGATCAGTGTTGACCAATCCATGTCTCCCAAACCTACCGTACTAGATCAGTGTTGACCAATCCATGTCTCCCAAACCTACCGTGCTAGATCAGTGTTGACCAATCCATGTCTCCCAAACCTACCGTGCTAGATCAGTGTTGACCAATCCATGTCTCTCAAACCTACCGTACTAGATCAGTGTTGACCAATCCATGTCTCCCAAACCTACCGTACTAGATCAGTGTTGACCAATCCATGTCTCCCAAACCTACCGTGCTAGATCAGTGTTGACCAATCCATGTCTCCCAAACCTACCGTGCTAGATCAGTGTTGACCAATCCATGTCTCCCAAACCTACCGTGCTAGATCAGTGTTGACCAATCCATGTCTCGCAAACCTACCGTGCTAGATAAGTGTTGACCAATACTATGCACTCCTCATCCAGGCCTCGTACACAGGCTCGATGTGCACTCACTGGACTCTAACCACACACTCACTGGACTCTAACCACACACTCACTGGACTCTAACCACACACACCACACTGACACACATTGACACACACACACATACTACACTGACACACACACACAGCTGTTACTCTCTGTTTATTATCTATACGTAGTCACTTTACCCCTACCTACATGTATAGTACATATTACCTCAATTACCTCGACTACCCTGTACCCCCACACATTGACTCAGTCCCGGTACCCCCTGTATATAGTCTCGTTACTGTTATTTTATTGTGTTACTATTTTTCCTTTAGTTTATTTAGCAGATTTGTCTGACTTTTTTGGGAGGAAATTGGGCTTTAAGGGCTTGTCCATCAGCGTTGCACAATAAGGTCTCTGCGGTATTCGGAGCATGTGTCAAATAAAAGTCAGTTTGATTTGAGGATGCTCTCCACCCAACCCCTGCCCTGAACCCGAACGATGGCAGAACTCCAACCTGCCATATGTACCATAGCATGGCTACTCCAGAGCAACAGAGTGGAGGGCTAAGTATGTCATAAAGGAATACCTGGCCAAACAAAATACTACGCAAACACACCTGCATGTATATGATTGCAAGACTATTCAATCAAAAGTGACATTGGGAAGTTTTCTGGTAAGACTAACATTTTTCCAAATGCAATAAAGCTTGGTTTCAAATAACATGGTAAATATTGTATTAAAATATTTAAATTAATCCAACCGTGAATTATTCTACAATGTAAGATCAGCACACAAGATAAAACAGCAAAAGGAAATATAAGCCAAGACTGCTGCAGTTTCTAACCAACCTACGCTGAACAGAACCATACGACTGATGAGGTAACCTTCCAAGGACAAGACCAGCTCAAGCAGCATACAGTAGCCCCATTTCTTTAGTCGGAAAATGATTTTCACACTTATTTTGTAGAATCTTTAAGTAGATGCAAAGCATGTCAGTGAGACGTGTCGGATTGGTCTGTTCAGAGGACCTACATGAATGAAGTTAGTAATTCACTCCACATTTGATTGGTCACTATAGACCACAAATGACTGACTCCATTTCCTCATGATGAATGACTGTGAGGGAATATCTGCATGTTCACTGGAGTGGAGTTATCAAGACCATCTCTTTAAGAGTTAGGCAAACAGACAATAAAACGAGAGAGAGAAAATGAGATGGAGAGAGTAGAGAGAGGTAAAGAAAGCGGGGTGGGATTTGTGAAATAAAAGGAGTGAGTGAACGAAAATCAGCTTTCTCCATCAACATGACAATCTATCATCGCTTTAGTTATTACTAAGAATTTCTAAAGGATTTTCCTGGTAAGAAGGAGTGTGTTCAAAGGCTTCCTACGGATATTAACAGATGAGATATGCAGACGCTTCGTGGCAAAGCCTTTTGGAGCTCTTAAGCATTAGCAGTTTTGAACCAGAGGCATCTCCTACTAAAATAGCTGTATTTTATCAGAGGCATCTCCTACTGAAATAGCTGTATTTTATCAGAGGCATCTCCTACTGAAATAGCTTTATTTTATCAGAGGCATCATCTACTGAAATAGCTGTATTTTATCGGAGGCATCTCCTACTGAAATAGCTATATTTTATCAGAGGCATCTCCTACTGAAATAGCTGTATTTTATCAGAGGCATCTCCTACTGAAATAGCTGCATTTTATCAGAGGCATCTTCTACTGAAATACCTGTATTTGATCAGAGGCATCTTCTACTGAAATAGCTATATTTTATCAGAGGCATCTCCTACTGAAATAGCTGCATTTTATCAGAGGCATCTTCTACTGAAATACCTGTATTTGATCAGAGGCATCTTCTACTGAAATAGCTCTATTTTATCAGAGGCATCTTCTACTGAAATACCTGTATTTTATCAGAGGCATCTTCTACTGAAATAGCTGTATTTTATCTGGAGCACTGTTGGATTCTGTCATGTGTAGGAGTGTGATTAGGTAGGCAGAAAGGTGCCAACCAGGGCTTGTTGGTGGGTGGTTGATTTACACTGTAGCTACGCTCTATTGGTCAAAGCTCTGCCATACAGAGGAAGATTCTATACCTGCAGTGACTCAGTGAATGGGTGCGTTTCAGATGCACACATTCTGCGCAGGTCTGCGCAGGACATCAGATGTTTGCAGTAATTAGAGAAATGTTTGAAGTATCAGGAAGCACATCAATATGATGATCTTCTAAACTCCTCAGGCCTGCATACTGTAGACTCTGTGTTTTTGGAACGCACTCTTTAGATGAGCCCTTGAGATTCCATCCACGGAATCAGTGAGAGAGAGGAGGAAGTTCAGTGTTTCTCTGACCTAGACTTTCCCAGAATCTCAAAAATAAACATCAATGGTTGGAGGCGTGGGGCGGTTCTGACGCAAAACACGCTTGCATTCTATAGCCTGGTTCATATACTACGTTCCTATGAAAAGTCTCATTCTATATCCTGGTTCATATACTACGTTCCTGTGAAAAGTCTCATTCTATATCCTGGTTCATATACTACGTTCCTGTGAAAAGTCTCATTCTATAGCCTGGTTCATATACTACGTTCCTGTGAAAAGTCTCATTCTATAGCCTGGTTCATATACTACGTTCCTATGAAAAGTCTCATTCTATAGCCTGGTTCATATACTACGTTCCTATGAAAAGTCTCATTCTATAGCCTGGTTCATATACTACGTTCCTGTGAAAAGTCTCATTCTATATCCTGGTTCATATACTACGTTCCTGTGAAAAGTCTCATTCTATAGCCTGGTTCATATACTACGTTCCTGTGAAAAGTCTCATTCTATAGCCTGGTTCATATACTACGTTCCTATGAAAAGTCTCATTCTATATCCTGGTTCATATACTACGTTCCTGTGAAAAGTCTCATTCTATATCCTGGTTCATATACTACGTTCCTGTGAAAAGTCTCATTCTATAGCCTGGTTCATATACTACGTTCCTGTGAAAAGTCTCATTCTATAGCCTGGTTCATATACTACGTTCCTATGAAAAGTCTCATTCTATAGCCTGGTTCATATACTACGTTCCTATGAAAAGTCTCATTCTATAGCCTGGTTCATATACTACGTTCCTGTGAAAAGTCTCATTCTATATCCTGGTTCATATACTACGTTCCTGTGAAAAGTCTCATTCTATAGCCTGGTTCATATACTACGTTCCTGTGAAAAGTCTCATTCTATAGCCTGGTTCATATACTACGTTCCTATGAAAAGTCTCATTCTATAGCCTGGTTCATATACTACGTTCCTGTGAAAAGTCTCATTCTATAGCCTGGTTCATATACTACGTTCCTGTGAAAAGTCTCATTCTATAGCCTGGTTCATATACTACGTTCCTGTGAAAAGTCTCATTCTATAGCCTGGTTCATATACTACGTTCCTGTGAGAAGCCTCATTCTGTAGCCTGTTTCATATACTACGTTCCTATGAAAAGTCTCATTCTATAGCCTGGTTCATATACTACGTTCCTATGAAAAGTCTCATTCTATAGCCTGGTTCATATACTACGTTCCTATGAAAAGTCTCATTCTATAGCCTGGTTCATATACTACGTTCCTATGAAAAGTCTCATTCTATATCCTGGTTCATATACTACGTTCCTGTGAAAAGTCTCATTCTATATCCTGGTTCATATACTACGTTCCTGTGCAAAAGTCTCATTCTATATCCTGGTTCATATACTACGTTCCTGTGAAAAGTCTCATTCTATATCCTGGTTCATATACTACGTTCCTGTGAAAAGTCTCATTCTATAGCCTGGTTCATATACTACGTTCCTGTGAAAAGTCTCATTCTATATCCTGGTTCATATACTACGTTCCTATGAAAAGTCTCATTCTATATCCTGGTTCATATACTACGTTCCTGTGAAAAGTCTCGCATTATGACATACAGTCTACCGGTTGGTTCTACGTAAAGTGTTTAGTATTTTCCGGTCCTTGTCAACAACCCTCTGAACTGTGTCCCTCTCTGGGATAAGAAGCCATCTGTAAAGTTTAAACCACATTAGACAGAAAGCTAACATCACAGACAACGGGACAGGCCTGGCTTCTTCACGTTTAGCATGCTAACTTTGATTTAAATGTCAGGATTGCAGAGTGACAGGCTGCGGAACTGGCTGAATAATCCTCTTTCAGGAGCACGGAACCATGACGATCCTGACTGCCACAGTGGCTGGAATACTGAGAAGAGTTCCATCGGTCTGGCCGGCTGATACGTTGGTCGAACTCATTCACAAGCAGTCAACTTCATCGAGATGTGGCTAGCTGTCTCCAGACCAGACACAGACATATGTTTCATCAGGGGGAGGGTGGTTCAGTAACCATCCACCAAGACTGGATGGGCAGGAAGTTAGGGGCTAAATCAGGGTCAGTGCTCTGTGATATTGGGGAAGCCCCACTTCAGAAGGACAGAACGGCTGATTAGGGTTTGAGCAGGAGACACAAGGTGAGGGAGATCGTTGTTTACTAGAAAGGAGGGACACAGACAAACAGAGACACACACAGATACACAGACACTCATAAACATGCACAGACACACACACACACTGTGGAATTTGTCTCCCTGTGGAATTTGTCTCCCTGTGGAATTTGTCTCCCTGTGGAATTTCTCTTCAGTCGATCCCTCCACTGAAACATTATTCAACATCAATCCTCTACAGTACGAGTCCAACAGAAAAGTTAATGATCTGCACAAATGGATCAGCATTTTTGCCATTGACAAAAGTCCAAGACCGTCAGAAATGAACATTCATGAACATTTTATTTCCTCGGCTTGCAGTCGTATAACCCTCAATGGAAGCAGGCAGCAGCTGCCTACTGGAAGCAGAGTTGGGAGACATTTGAGTGATGCATGTCAATTGCTAGCCTGGTTACACCACTGAACACTGCAGCATTCCAGTGTGGTTTAAACAGGCTCGTCAATACAGTCACCAAAGGTTTATCCAAGTCAAAGGTATTTCAATCCGAGCCTGGAGATCTGATGTACTGCTGGTTGTCTTATCTACCTGATAATGAATTGCACTCACCTAGTGTCCTGGTGTCCCAGGTCTAAATGCACTCACCTAGTGTCCTGGTGTCCCAGGTCTAAATGCACTCACCTAGTGTCCTGGTGTCCCAGGTCTAAATGCACTCACCTAGTGTCCTGGTGTCCCAGGTCTAAATGCACTCACCTAGTGTCCTGGTGTCCCAGGTCTAAATGCACTCACCTAGTGTCCTGGTGTCCCAGGTCTAAATGCACTCACCTAGTGTCCTGGTGTCCCAGGTCTAAATGCACTCACCTAGTGTCCTGGTGTCCCAGGTCTAAATGCACTCACCTAGTGTCCTGGTGTCCCAGGTCTAAATGCACTCACCTAGTGTCCTGGTGTCCCAGGTCTAAATGCACTCACCTAGTGTCCTGGTGTCCCAGGTCTAAATCTGTTCCTGATTAGAGGGGAACAATGAAAATCAGCAGTGTTTGTTTTCACATTAAAGGACCCTAACAGTGGCTGTCTGACAGCAAGGCTCATATACTGTAACCATCCATGGCTATATCAACATATGCACAATTTTTATAAAATTAATATAGATTATTAATTTAGAAAGATTGTCAATATATGCCTCGTAAAATTGTAGGGGGCAGATACGATACCTTGTATTCCGGACATGCACTGGATGGGCACTGTTAGTGGGCTGATTGTTGCAGGATTGACACGCTCAAAAAATGTATGATCTTTTATTCGAGCAAGATGGAACCAAAGGCACTTTCTCTACTGGGTCGTTCCACTAAATGAGTGCCCTTTGCATCCCTTTGATATTTTAGGTAGAAATTGTGCACCAATGTTGGATTTGAAAAGCCTGTTATATTCAATTAAGTGCCCTTTAATAAACACCACATGGAGAATTTAATAAATCTGACTTTTTTATATGAATAAAGACTTGCTAATGTGGCAAAATTCTGCATTTTGAAATGTCCCTCCATGCACCCTCTGTAGCTTCCAGAAAGATTGTAACCATTTAACCATAACATATCTCCAAGTTTTCACCATCATGGTAAAGCCTAGTTATTTTGTTGCTTTGATAAAGTAATTTCCGAAGATTATTATTTACAGTGAGCTCCAGAAGTATTTGGACCGTGACATGTTTTGGTTTGTCTCTGTACTCCAGCACTTTGGATGTTAAATGGTACAATGACTGTGCAGACTGTCAGCTTTCATTTGAGGGTATTTGCATCCATATCAGGGGAACCGTTTTGAAATTACAGCACTTTATGTACATAGTTCCCCCATTTTAGGGGACTAAAAGTATTGGGACAAATTCACTTATACAGTATGTGTATTTAAGTAGTCAAGAATGTTGAATTTGTTCACATATTCCTAGCATGCATTGACTACATCAAGCTTGTGACTCCACAAACTTGTTGGATGCATTTACTGTTAGTTTTGGTTGTGTTTCAGAAAATGTTGTGCCCACTAGAAATTAATGTTAAATAATGTTTTGTGTCATTTTGGAGTCACATTTATTGTAAATAAGAATATAACATGTTTCTAAATATTTCTACATGAATGTGGATGCTACTATGATTATGGATAGTCCTGAATGAATCGTGAATAATGATGATTGAGAAAGTTAGAGGCACAAATATCATGCCTCCAAGACATGCTAATCTCTCACCATTACAATAACAGGGGCGGTTAGCATTTTAAATCATACCCCCAAGACATGCTAACCTCTCACCATTACAATAACAGGGGAGGTTAGCATTTTAAATCATACCCCCAAGACATGCTAACCTCTCACCATTACAATAACAGGGGAGGTTAGCATTTTAAATCATACCCCCAAGACATGCTAACCTCTCACCATTACAATAACAGGGGAGGTTAGCATTTTAAATCATACCCCAAAGACATGCTAACCTCTCACCATTACAATAACAGGGGCGGTTAGCATTTTAAATCATACCCCCAAGACATGCTAACCTCTCACCATTACAATAACAGGGGAGGTTAGCATTTTAAATCATACCCCCAAGACATGCTAACCTCTCACCATTACAATAACAGGGGAGGTTAGCATTTTAAATCATACCCCCAAGACATGCTAACCTCTCACCATTACAATAACAGGGGAGGTTAGCATTTTAAATCATACCCCCAAGACATGCTAACCTCTCACCATTACAATAACAGGGGAGGTTAGCATTTTAAATCATACCCCCAAGACATGCTAACCTCTCACCATTACAATAACAGGGGAGGTTAGCATTTTAAATCATACCCCCAAGACATGCCAACCTCTCACCATTACAATTACAGGGGAGGTTAGCATTTTTTATCATACCCCCAAGACATGCTAACCTCTCACCATTACAATTACAGGGGAGGTTAACATTTTAAATCATAACCCCAAGACATGCTAACCTCTCACCATTACAATAACAGGGGAGGTTAACATTTTAAATCATAACCCCAAGACATGCTAACCTCTCACCATTACAATTACAGGGGAGGTTAACATTTTAAATCATAACCCCAAGACATGCTAACCTCTCACCATTACAATAACAGGGGAGGTTAACATTTTAAATCATAACCCCAAGACATGCTAACCTCTCACCATTACAATAACAGGGGAGGTTAGCTTTTTAAATCATACCCCCAAGACATGCTAACCTCTCACAATTACAATAACAGGGGAGGTTAACATTTTAAATCATACCCCCAAAACATGCTAACCTCTCACCATTACAATTACAGGGGAGGTTAACATTTTAAATCATACCCCCAAGACATGCTAACCTCTCACCATTACAATAACAGGGGAGGTTAGCATATATTGTATCATATTGTATCATCCAAAGTGGTGGAGTACAGAGCCAAAACAACAACAAATGTGTCACTGTCCCAATAGTTTTGGAGATTAGTGACTAATTTTAAGGTAAAAAACAACAATCCGGCCCTCATTTTAAGGTCAACCCTGTTCTGTAAACTGAACTCTCCTTTTAATATGGTGAAACTATTCCGTTTAAAAAAAAAAGAATTCAGGAGAAATACTGAACATCTAATAGTCAAATGGTGTGTAAAACCTGGTGAGCACCATTTTCTGGTGGAAACTGAATGGGTCGAGCATAACACAGCAACCCTATTACTCATAGACAGACAGGCAAAACAAAATCTACAATTTCTTTCTTTTTTTGGTACAAGCTTCCATTCATCCTGTCACAAGGGGATTTATGGCTGATTAAAGATGAAATCATCAACTCTGTTACGGTCAACCCTGTTACTTTATTTGGCACATAATAGGCACTTACTATAGTCATTTTTATTTAACCTCTTGAGATAGGGAAACTATATTTTTTTTAACATTATAAATTGCTACGCCCCTTTTTTTCAATTTTCACCTAAAATTACATAACCAAATCTAACTGCCTGTAGCTCAGGCCCTGAAGCACGAATATACATATTCTTGGTATCATTTAAAAGGAAACACTTTGAAGTTTGTGGAAATGTGAAAGAGATGTAGGAGAATATAATACAATAGATCTGGTAAAAGATAATACAAAGAAAAAAAAAAACATTCTTTTGTATTTTTTGATGTACCATCATCTTTGAAATTCAAGAGAAAGGCCATAATGTATTATTCCAGCCCAGGTGCAATTTAGATTTTGGCCACTAGATGGCAGCAGTGTATGTGCAACGTGTTAGACTGATCCAATGAACCATTGTAATTCTGTTCAAAATGTTGTATCGAGACTGCCCAAATGTGCCTAGTTTGTTAATTAATAACTTTTCATGTTGAAAATTGTGCACTCTCCTCAAACAATAATATGGTATTCTTTCACTGTAATACTACTGTAAATTGGACAGTGCAGTTAGATTAACAAGAATTTAAGCTTTCTGCCAATATCATATATGTCTATGTCCTGGGAAATGTTCTTGTTACTTACAACCTTATGCTAATCCCATTAGCCTATGTTAGCTCAACCGTCCTGTGGAAGGGATATCGATCCCGAAGAAGTTAACGACAGAATTAATGACATTTTTTATGACAGAATGTTAAAATGATGTGAAAACAAAATAAATAAATAATCTCAAAGGCATGGAATACAGTAAAAGTATGAGGAAGTATATTGACTATAGTAGAAGCATGAGGCAATGCATCGACTACAGTAAAAGTAAGAGGCAATGTATCAACTGCAGCAGAAGTATGAGACAGTATATGGCCTACAGTAGAATATGAGGCAGTGTATCAACTACAGTAGAAGTATGAGGCAGTGTATCAACTACAGTAGAAGTAAGAGACAGTGTATCAACTACAGTAGAAGTAAGAGACAATGTATCAACTACAGTAGAAGTAAGAGGCAGTGTATCAACTACAGTAGAAGTATGAGGCAGTGTATGGACTACAGTAGAATATGAGGCAGTGTATCAACTACAGTAGAAGTATGAGGCAGTGTATCAACTACAGGAGAAGTAAGAGACAATGTATCAATTACAGTAGAAGTAAGAGGCAGTGTATCAACTACAGTAGAAGTATGAGGCAGTGTATGGACTACAGTAGAATATGAGGCAGTGTATCAACTACAGTAGAAGTATGAGGCAGTGTATCAACTACAGTAGAATATGAGGCAGTGTATGGACTACATTCAAAGTATGAGGAAGTGTATCAACTGCATTCGAAGTATGAGGCAGTGTATCAACTACATTAGAAGTATGAGGCAGTGTATCAACTACATTCGAAGTATGAGGCAGTGTATCGACTATATTTGAAGTATGAGGCAGTGTATCGACTACATTCGAAGTATGAGGCAGTGTATCAACTACATTAGAAGTATGAGGCAGTGTATCAACTACAGTAGAAGTGTGAGGCAGTGTATCAACTACAGTAGAAGTAACAGTCAATGTATCAACTACAGTAGAAGTATGAGGCAGTGTATGGACTACATTTGAAGTATGAGGCAGTGTATCGACTACATTCGAAGTATGAGGCAGTGTATCGACTACAGTAGAAGTATGAGGCAGTGTATCGACTACATTCGAAGTATGAGGCAGTGTATCGACTACATTCAAAGTATGAGGCAGTGTATCGACTACAGTAGAAGTATGAGGCAGTGGAGGCCCATGTGTCTACTTCCTCTTAGTTCAACTCCTCAGTATGAATGAGACATAGCATGGTCATATTGTACTTAGTGCATATATTTTTCTAAACAGCATGCAGTATTGTTAGTACAATACTGTAAAAATACCTTCAGTAAACTGTAGGTAATAGTTACATTCTGACACAGCCCCCCCAGTGTGAATTTAGCCCCCCCAGTGTGAATATACCCCCCCCCCCCCATGTAATCTACAGTATTATCCACTGAACAATGCTGACCAAGATCTTCACAACCCTCCACTGGAGGACACTGATGTTAGCCCAATGTTTATGAATGACCTTTAAGAGAAAGTTCATCCTTTCAATAACAAATGAATGGGGAAGATTGGCACCACATTATTAGATGCTATCAATCTTTCTGACTCATTTAGGATTGAGGCTTGGACATTTCTCTAAATGAATATCATGTGATCTAGGCCACAGGCGGTGTGGAATACCAACTCAGCTCGACATGAGAACGCTTTTGAGAAATGAGAACATCACACAACATTTATATGAACTTCTATGTCATCCAAACCAAACTCTTGGCAAGTCATTCAAGCCAGACCTTGATACTTCATATATTTGAAGATGCTTTAGGCCAGAAGTCAGTGAGAAACTCAGACTGTGATCTAAGTCGATAAATCAAGGCATTAGACTGTGAAATGTAACATTGTATTGATTCCATGCTCACAGGACCCAACAGACGTGCCACTTCACACCATGAGTGCAATCTGCTTCCATGATCTGCACTGCTAAACATATTCAGTGCTATGGCATAGTAACAGTCAGTTTCAGGTTGAAGTAATACAAGCAGAAGACCAAACAGCATACATCCTAGTGATTAGTTAAACATTACTAATTTAAAGTGGTATATTACGCATATAGCAGACATGCCATTATTGAAAGAAATATAAATGGGATTTAAGGTAATGTGTGCCTTTGGCAAAACATGATAGGGGTTTCCAATTTCCAGCATAAGCCAAAAAGTAAATATCATTCTTCTTGAGCTGCTGGTCTTTTGGCAAATGTTGAATATGCAACAACATGTGAAGAGATAATATACTTCATGCATATTTGACTGAATGTTTCGGAAGAAACAATGTTTCCAGTGAGAAAGCATTGAAATGAAAGTCCATTCATGTTTTCTCAATGCACAGTTGCCTTAAAACCTGCTAATGAACATGGCCGACAGGTTCATGGTTATTTATAATGGAGAAACTTACATCAACACAGTATTACTATCTAAAGAAATGTGCTTTCATGTTCTGAGTAATATGCTTTCATGCTCGAGTAAATCTATATAGGAGGCCTAACAAGGTATCGCCCTCCAGTAACCTAACGCTGGTAGTATTTTCAGCACCACCTTCCAATGGACAGCTCACATCAACACCGGAACTGTATTAACTCACCCAAGCGTGACGCCCCGTTGAGGCACCGCAGCTATAATATAACACCCACTAGTTAGAATCTGAATCAGCACCAAATGACATAACTCCTGGTTAGACATCATGCTCCCTTCTGGTCAACAGTGCTCGGGAATCCGATTGGGGGAAATCAACACTAATGCACCTCCATCACATTCCATTAGCAGCTGTGCCACAGGAAGAGCACTGGGGTTGAGACACAAGCAGTCTCATGTGGGCTGACACTCCGCTCGAGTCAATTGCTTTGAACGTCATAAATATCACGGTGGATTTAACATGCACGGATACAGAGTTAGTGGATAAAAGCTAATTGGGGGGCCTAGTCAGTTGAGAAATATTACTCAAAACATCCAAAATCTATGAAACCCTATTGTAGAACTCACCTGAGGAATTTGGTGGGTCAATCTGGTGCCCCCCGTGCTGCAAATGTGTCATTACTAAGCGGCATGACGAACCACACCTGAGCTGAATATGAATGACCATATGACGTATCTAGCAACATTGGTATAATGGCTATACAGGGACTTACAGAATCCCGAATCTACCTAAACACACTGTCTCACAAAACGATTAAGGCCATACCCCATCATTAAATAAATAAAGCCTATTATTACGTATATATTTATCTAACTACTTACTATGTCTCTTTCGGACTCTCTCTCTCTCCCTCTCTTAAACACACATGCACATATACACACGCGCGCGCGCGCGAGGAGAGCTTCACATGGTTTAATTATGTCTTAAAAAAATGTG
This sequence comes from Salvelinus fontinalis, assembly GCF_029448725.1. Taxonomy (NCBI): domain Eukaryota; kingdom Metazoa; phylum Chordata; class Actinopteri; order Salmoniformes; family Salmonidae; genus Salvelinus; species Salvelinus fontinalis. Next base: position 240,398 of record NW_026600425.1, on the reverse strand, counting down.
AATTAACATCAACTATTGTACATGTAGCCTAAAGCGACATTATAGCGACATTATAGCGACATTAGTCCATAGCGGAAAACGGTGTCGTGTTGAACACCCAAATGACCACTCTGTCGTGTAGAGTAGCCGAGATGGATAAGAAAGATTAAAGTGCCTAACTTAATGTAGATATAAGAGGTGAATAAATCAAATAAAACATACTTACGCATTTTCTCGAAGATGTGGGATTGTGCTCAAAATGAAGCAAAAAAATCTAACACACCAGGCCAAGGTATCCGATTGGATTGGCTGTAAGACCGATGCACAATTCTCACCCATGTGAAAGGATTCGAGGCAACCACACGTAGTCTACATCGGCAGCAGCAGAATCAAAAACGTAAAAAAACGAACCTCGAACGCAATAAAAAAATATACAAATGATCAAAAAGAGGTGCATGAAATTGGGATGAATCCACCATTCCTGTGGCCACAGTAGAGAAAACCCGCGGGGTGCCGGTAGCTTTTGACTTTGTATTCCGATGGGGGGAAATGCTGCCGAGTTTGGGAGAGAGCGATAAGTCTGGGGCTATTTCTTCATATAGCCCTTTCCTGTGGAACTGAACGTGATGCCCTATATAGGATTTCTCTGTGAAATTATTCTTGAGCGCACACAATTAATGCCATAACCCGAGATTGAAATGGACTATCCACAATTGGATTGATGTTCATCCCTTATTGGTGCAGCTCTCTGATAGCCTACTGGAGGATTTGCAGAGGTATAATGTCAGTTACCATAGAGGGTCACATGTCCAGGCAATATTCCCGAACATGATCGATGTAGCAAGCGTAAAATCAAAAAAAGATAGAAGTATATGCATGGATGCAGTCGAGGTGTGTACATACATACATGTCTCAAAAGGACGCAGCCATTCTTATTCGAAGGTTCTGATCCAGATTCGTCAAACAACCACCCAATGCATCCATAGCCAATCCATCAACTTGATTCCCTGGGAAATAACGCAGAGCCTAATACGCAAACCAATGGCATATGAGCGCGCGGAATGTAGCCTATATGCGCTCTGTAATTACTAAATATCCACCAGAAGCTGGTTTTCGATGCAGTCCGGTAGGCTACCTATTTAACATAAGGGTAACTATTGATAACAATTTTTGCGTTGTCAGGGGGATTTGTGGGATCCGTGTAATATCAGCACCATCAACATTCCGTGTGTTCCATATCCACCGGGGAGCCACTGGGTTCTAATCGCTCTTGCGCTTGCTGCAGTCCATGGCTCGAATAGGGAGGGAGCACATGGAATTCATTAGACTGCATGGTCCGAGCTCAGCGATGTAAAAATACCACTGCCGTGTGTGTGGTAGGCTAAAGACTGCAACCTCTCTAGTATTCACCTACAATCCATCGTCTCCTTCTACAGACCTGCCATTTGGGTTACATCTCTATGAACTCATTATTATTGACTGATCAATAGCATTAACACATAAAGGCCAGAGGGATGTGTGTGTGAGTGTGTGTGTGGTGTGTGTGTGTGTGTGTGTGTGTGTGTGTGTGTGTGTGTGTGTGTGTGTGTGTGTGTGTGTGTGTG
>NW_026600425.1:165755-238315 GCF_029448725.1 Salvelinus fontinalis | reverse complement strand
CCATGTCCTTAGTGATGTGGACACCAAGGAACTTGAAGCTCCCTTCAGACCACTTCAATTTAGCTGGAACATCATTGACATTTAAATTGAATTGACATTTTTACTTTCAATTACTACTACAAAGATGGCCGCCGGTCCACCCAGCATCAAATGTCAACTTAAATAGGATGTCTACTCTATTATCTACAGTTGTGATTTCAATAGGTTTCCAATGGAAGATTGACAGTCTAATGTAAAACCAATATTAGGAAGGTATTGATGTTCTTAGTCAAGACATTCTCTGACGTGTGGACCTCCAACCATCTTCGTGCCATCATTTGAAAGTTGACATTTCCATTATATAGCTGTTTTAGTACATTTATCAGCCAAAACATGACACCCAGCCTGTATTCAAGAGTATGCTGTGTCTCAACCGATGGTGGGCACAACACAAACACCTCATATGATGTAAAATAGGGTCAGAGCTACAACATATGTGTGGGGGAAAAATGTACTTTGCATTTAACATTTTTTATTTCTGTTAAACTATAAAATAAATATTGTTTGACAAACCTGTTTGTAAGGTTTTAAATGATATCAACCTCAACCCTTTATATTTTCTAGTGATGAAGACATGGATGTCTCATGGTGGGGTGGAGTATGCAAAATGGGTCAACTTTCAGCACCTCTATCTCCTAAATGTTTTGTCATTTATGTCCAAAAATATACTTTCTGATCACTTCTACCACGGGCAAATATATATTGAACATTTGGTGGAAATCAAAAGGAGGGCAGTCAAAAAGTGATTGAAATCAATGGAATGAGCCTGTAATAGACAGTGCAACACTGTCTGTCTCTACACTGTAATTACACTGCCTTTGTACCTGCCAGGTAAATACTCAAGTATTAGGGACATTTGTTAGATAAAGTGGGACTCCTCTATGTTTTAATAGTGAACAGCTAAGAGTTTTATCAGATCATGTTTCCCATCACTCCAAGCTGAGTAATGACTGTGAAGAGTACTGTCCATCAACCAGTACTCTCAACTCTATCTTTATTCATTGACTTCTGACTGAACATGAAGGTAGCTTGAAATGTTCTCATTTAGCGGTGTTGAAAGGCCACTTCAATGAGAAATGACTCATCATTGTTTACAGTTGTTCACCCAGAAGCTTTCAATAAAAAAAAGCCTGGAAGTGTGCAACAGCCAAATTGTGAAGCATGTGTCTGGACTGCTGTATTTTTTAGAGAGAGAGTTTTTTTTGTCAGGTTCATAATTTTAACTTAAAGATGGAATCCGCATTTGAGGAAACAGCAGCATGTTCGCCCCGGCGCCTTTGTTGGAGTTTTAGTTTTGATGATGTAACGGAGGAGAAACGGAGGAGAGGTACGTGATAAGCATGGTTACATACTCTGCTGTTCTATCCAGCGTGCAGTGATGTCCGAGGGGGAAAACTGTTTGTTGTCTCAGTAACTTATTTGTTGTTGTAATATCCCAAACGGACGTGCGGTTCCAACAAATAAGGATTGTAGCTGTAAGCAGCCAAAACAGCTATTATATGTAGTCAAATATGAACATATTTTTGAAGTGGATCAGATCTATCTGCAGTAAGCTATTCATTTTACAGTAAGCAAACCCAGCAGCAGCAGTTAACATTTCATCTTCATGTGTCAAACAGAGGTCGTCTAACAAAGTATTTGACACAGTCGATGAGCAGCGGCCCCTGACACTAGTCCTGACACTAGCCAACTAGCCCTGACATTAGCCAACTATCCCTGACACTAGCCCACTATCCCTGACACTAGCCCTGACATTAGCCCTGACACTAGCCCACTAGCCCTGACACTAGCCCTGACACTAGTCCTGACACTAGCCCTCACACTAGTCCCGACACTAGCCCAGTAGCCCTGATATTCAGCCCACTAGCCCTTTCATTAGCCAAGTAGCCCTGACACTAGCCCACTAGCCCTGACATTAGCCCACTAGCCCTGACACTAGCCCTGACACTAGCCCACTAGCCCTGACACTAGCCCTTTCATTAGCCCCTAGCACTGACACAAGCCATTTCATTAGCCCACTAGCCCTGACATTAGCCCTGACACTAGCCCACTAGCCCTGATATTAATCCACTAGCCCTGACACTAGCCCTGACACTAGCCCACTAGCCCTGACATTAGCCCACTAGTCCTGACACTAGCCTGGACACTAGCCCACTAGCCCTGACACTAGCCCACTAGCAATGAACACTAGCCCAATAGCCCTGCCACTAGCCCACTTGCCCTGACATTAGCCCACTAGCCCTGACATTAGCCCACTAGTCCTGATACTAGCCCACTAGCCCTGACATTAGTCCACTAGCCCTGACATTAGCCCACTAGCCCTGACATTAGTCCACTAACCCTGACACTACCCCTGAAATTAGCCCACTAGCCCTGACACTAGCTCTGACACTAGCCTGCTAGCCCTGACATTAGCCCACTAGCCCTGACACTAGCTCTGACACTAGCCCACTAGTCCTGACATTAGTCCACTAGCCCTGACAATAGGCCACTAGCCCTGACATTAGCCCACTAGCCCTGCCATTAGCCCACTAGCCCTGACATTAGTCCACTAGCCCTGACACTAGCCCTGACATTAGCCCACTAGTCCTGACATTAGCCCACTAGCCCTGACCCTAGCTCTGACACTAGCCCACTAGCCCTGACATTAGCCCACTAGCCCTGACACTAGCCCACTAGCCCTGACACTTGCCCTGACATTAGCCAACTAGTCTTGACCTTAGCCCACTAGCCCTGTCATTAATCCACTAGCCCTGACACTAGCCTTGACATTAGCCACTAGCCCTGAGACTAGCCCAACCTATCCACAGCATGGTTCTCTCCATACCGTTTGCATGAATTTTGTTTAATTCATTTTCTACTTCTATTTAGCCAGGGAGTCTTACCCATCAGCTAACTGAATAATATGAGCTCCACCTTTCTAGCTTGCAAATTTACTTAATTATCATAAGAGCCAAGCGAGTGGCATCCGTCCATTTTGGGCATTAGTGGCATCAGTCCATATAACAAGATAATGGTATGGGTGGAGATGTGAGGTATGAAGCCAAATATATGATCTCTCTGCAAATAGGCAGCAATGAATGGATGATAGTCTAGGTATGAATGGATGATAGTCTAGGTATGAATGGATGATAGTCTAGGTATGAATGGATGATAGTCTAGGTATGAATGGATGATAGTCTAGGTATGAACGGATAATAGTCTAGGTATGAACGGATGATAGTCTAGGTATGAACGGATGATAGTCTAGGTATGAACGGATGATAGTCTAGGTATGAACGGATGATAGTCTAGGTATGAACGGATAATAGTCTAGGTATGAACGGATGATAGTCTAGGTATGAACGGATGATACTCTAGGTATGAACGGATGATAATCTAGGTATGAACGGATGATAGTCTAGGTATGAACGGATGATAGTCTAGGTATGAACGGATGATAGTCTAGGTATGAATGGATGATAGTCTAGGTATGAACGGATGATAGTCTAGGTATGAATGGATGATAGTCTAGGTATTGAAACTACAGCTTTACAACACCAGTTGTATTGTTCCCTGGAGTATCTGTGAACAGTTGTGTTCCTCGGCAACAATCTATTGGAATCAATGAGACCAGATTCAAGGCCAAATGCTAAAACTGTATCTAAAAATACAGTCTCAAAGAGAAAGCCAACGGTATGAACGGTGTTGGTTATTAACACCGACTGTTTCCGTGTGCTTTTTGTGCTCCACCAACTATAAGACTTCACATCCCTCTAGTGCTTCTGTGCCGGCCTCCTTGTTGATTTCATGATTTTGTGCTGATCCGCGTATTGATTGGCTGGTCCCGGGAGCAGCAGAGGCAGGCAGGTTGGTGGGCGCGTGGGCGTTTTATGATCTGTCCTCATCCTCTTTCCATCCTGTAAAGTGCTTAACAACAATCAATCTTTACTCCGCTCTTCAGAGATAGTGTTGGCTGTGAGGGCTGGTATTGATCAGCAAAGTCTCCAGGTAATCTTTACTCAAAATACAAACTTCACCTTTTCCTTGACTGAGGAGAAAGCAATGTAAAAAGAGCTGCATAACAATCCGATGCAATAATATGTACAAGACCTCCATACTCTACCACCATCTCTGGTTAGGTCCTCTTAGTGGAGTAGCAGACCTCGACCACCTGTAAGAGTCAAGGCCTGAATCATCACTCTACCAACAATAAGCAACGCTATCAACAGAGTGTTAGGCCTTCAAGGTGAAATGCTGATTTCAGTTCAGTTCAGTAGTGAGATGACCTTTATTTGTTTCCTCCCTTTGTTTTCCTCTCCTTTGTGTTGAATAAAGGTCAAAGTTCAGTTCAGTAGTGAGATGACCTTTCTTTGTTGCCTCCCTTTGTTTTCCTCTCCTTTGTGTTGAATAAAGGTCAAAGTTCAGTTCAGTAGTGAGATGACCTTTCTTTGTTGCCTCCCTTTGTTTTCCTCTCCTTTGTGTTGAATAAAGGTCAAAGTTCAGTTCAGTAGTGAGATGACCTTTCTTTGTTGCCTCCCTTTGTTTTCCTCTCCTTTGTGTTGAATAAAGGTCAAAGTTCAGTTCAGTAGTGAGATGACCTTTCTTTGTTGCCTCCCTTTGTTTTCCTCTCCTTTGTGTTGAATAAAAGTCAAAGTTCAGTTCAGTAGTGAGATGACCTTTCTGTGTTCCCTCCCTTTGTTTTCCACTGCTCTGTGTTGAAGAGAGGTCAAAGAACAGAGATCATTGCTAGATGAAACCTGACAGACAGGACGAGTCCATTCCGGGTTCAGAAATGCCTTGGAGGGACAGCCACTGACAGACGTCGGGATAAGTGTCAGGTCTAACGGAGACCTGCTTTTCTTCTGTTTGACATCCTCCACCAAACTGACAGGAATGCTGAGGTCGTCCTATAACTTGTCATCCTCCACCAAACTGACAGGAATGCTGAGGTCATCCTATAACTTGTCATCCTCCACCAAACTGACAGGAACGCTGAGGTCGTCCTATAACTTGTCATCCTCCACCAAACTGACAGGAACGCTAAGGGCATCCTATAACTTCCCTCCTCTGTCATCACGGCCCTGAAGCATGATCACTCATCTTCACCGCTCTCTCGTTTGATTTTGCGTGCATCAAGTTCAAGTAGGATGGCAATGGAATGAAACTGGAGGAACTTAGGCAGAGGTGGGCGAAACATGCCAACCCAAATCACAGAAGTAGTACAACTCATAGTGTACAACAGGGAGAGCCTCTCTTCTTCTTCTCTCTCTTCATGTTTATGCTAATGAGCCTCATTACCATGCTTTGTAGAAATCTGGGGCTGTACTGGAAGTCATGTGATCAGCACTCAGTACAGTTTTTGGAGGTCATTCAAATCCAATGGGGATCCAGTGCAATTAATCAAAATAATGTATTCGGGAAAAACAACGCAGTCGGACAGCAAAGTTCACCGTCGATGGGAGGTGGAGTGTATTTGACGGCGCGCCAGGTATCCATATTGGCATGGAGACAGAGGGAGTTTTGGATAATTCTTCATGTACATTGTTTGACTTCTCCTTGCTTATCCCAGAGAGGCCAAGAGAAGAGTAAAACAATTCAGATGCTGGAATACTTAATCTTAAAGAGTATTTTCATGTTGTCTGGATATTGCCTGTGTGTTGAAGAGTGAAGTGATTGAGTGGAAAATATGTAGAAAGCACAGGATGTTGGGTCATTGAATGAGGGCCTGGGGTGTCTTTGTGAGTTACAGCGGCTGTCATGTAGTCAGCTGACACGAGCTCTCAAAGTCTTCTTGCTGTGTAGTCACGTGGGTCGGGCGTCAGTCAGGCTAGATGTCATGAAGCTTAGTGCAAATAATGATAAGGATTCTGTTTAGGAATAACAAGCAAATGATGATAAGGATTCTGATTATGAATAACAAACAAATTATAATGATTCTGTTGAGGAATAACAAGTAAATGATAATAAGGATTCTGTTTAGGAATAACAAGCAAATGAGAGCTATTTAACCTTTTTTTTTTACTGATATGCTCAAGAAAGACGCAAGCTGAAGGATGACACGTGCTCAATGATGCCAAGGTGCTTTACATCCAATATGTGAGTTTTGTATAGGACAAGGTGCTTTACATCCAATATGTGAGTTTTGTATAGGACAAGGTGCTTTACATCCAATATGTGAGTTTTGTATAGGACAAGGGCCTCAGCCTGAAGTATCGGTGTGTTCAGTGGAACAGGAAACATGGAGAGTGGATAAGTGTCTATCCATCAAGTCAGTTTAATTCCTACTTAATTACCAATAAGTCATGTTTAATTATTAAATATATATCCTCTATTAAGGCCACAGCTGAAATGGTCAAGTAAATGAAAGGGTAAATATGCTATTATGTTTCTACCTTTATACTAAGGCTGTAAAACGACTAAAACATATTGAGTTCATTGCATGATTTGCTCTGATTATCGGGATCAATCTCAAATTCAGAATTTGCTCGAATTGAGCTGTAATTTTAAGATTTTTTTTTATACAGAAAAAGCATTAGAAAAATATTGACGTCTTGATTTTGTCCAAACTCAAGTAACGGTTCGCAAAATCTAGTAAATTTATAAAGCACCCTTTCATTAACTTCAATGTCAACTTGTTTTGATAATGCATGGTGTTTTTACCTGTAATGAGTAGGTACTGTATTATGGATGTTTTCAGTGTATTCTGAATGCTTTCAGACAATGTGACGAATCACGATATAGAAAGAATTGTGCACTAAAATGACAAAAAGTGAATTTGAATTGACTGATGAACTCTTGACAGCCCTACGTTATACACTACTGGACAGTGGATTCAACTGCTTTGTCCTGTAGACTCATAGACTACACTTAATGAGTTTCTCTTTTATCTTTCTGGGTTTTGCATCCTTTCAAACCACTAAATAGTTTAAAACCACCACAAACTCTGACAGAAATAGGCATCGCCCTACTTCAGGGACATGGAGGCGCAGACACTCTCCACATTACCTGGGACATGGTAATGACGCCGCATCGCTCCTCCCTCCTAAGAGACTTTAGCCCAGATGTGACAGGCATACCCTGCAGTTGCGTTGAAAGGCTCGGGTTTGTCTTCTGCTGGGACTCGGGGAGAGGAGTTGATGCCGACTCAGCCTTTAGTCTCTGCATGGGCCTCATCTTATGGATCTCTTATGTTGGGGGTGGCCACTTAATATTCAATCAAGGCTGGGAGAACAAGTGCATTGGGGGTAGCCATCTTAATAATTGAAGGACAGCCTTGGTACAGTAGCTATGGAAAATCCTTGGAAGTTTTTTTTTCTGGCTCTTGAAGTTTGTCCCAGAAAGCTGTGAGACTTGTTTTTTCAAGACAGCTGATCCCAAACTCCCTATAGGCAGATATAGAAAGAGATGAAGGAGGAAGAAACAGACAATGCATTGGCCAACAGCAAATGCAGTGTGACAGTGCAGGGGCTGTGGGCCAAACTGAAGGAGATTAACCAACGGAAGGCATCTTTCCTCAGGGATTTGTTAACACTTTAACTTGCCGCTTTCCTCCGTGTCCTTCGATTTATTTTGGCAGTTTACTGCTTCAGGTATTTAAAGGTTCTGAAAATTACATTTGGCTAACTTCCAGGAAGTTTGAAAAGACAGGCTGAGTGGGCGGGGAGCTTATATTCATGAGCTCGCTTTGACTGGCAGCTCTTTGAAACACCTATTTCAAACAACTTGGATGCAGTGAGCAGTGTTACACTTAAATCATCTCAAGTTAATTTGGTGAAACACAAAGCAACTAAAACAACATTGAAATTACATCAATGATATCCATTTGTTTTTAAATGAATCTCCCATTTGGCAGGTCTCTTGTGACGCGGTTCACAGCACCACTGACTGATGTGTTGACTTCACAACTGCGTCTGCATTTTGAATAACCCACCGCCCCCTTTTGTTCCACGCTGGCTGAAGACCTAGCTAGCCAGCAACATGCTAACACCAGACACAGATGAAAGGGGTGACATTTAAATATATTTGCCATAGATGAATAGGGTAAACTTTGAATTATATTTGCTGACACCCTACAGTAACATTTGGGAACCAGTAGAGTTGCTATCTATCCATATATACCACGCCCCTCTGCAGGCATGCCTTCTCCGATATTGGTTACAAGGCAGTACTTATTTAAATTAGGTAAGAGAATCACGTTACCATTGGTGTATTAAAATGAGCGTTAAGGTGATGTCACCTTGTCCCCTTAGTAATGAATCCAAGTGTTTGACATGGTGGAGACGACCAGTAACTTTATGATCAAACTTTATCAATGTAGAAGCAACAGTCATTTTTCATACTTTGGTCATCATACTTCCATCTGTTTTCATCAAAATATCATACATTTCATCAAAGACTGTTCATGACCTTTTAACATGGTCATGATGTAACAGGCTTGTCATAGTGTAACAGTATAAACTTTACGGTGTCCCCTCGCCCCGACACGGGCGCGAACCAGGGACCCTCTGCACACATCAACAACGGTCAACCACGAAGCATCGTTACCCATCGCTCCACAAAAGCCGCGGCCCTTGCAGAGCAAGGGGCAACACTACTTAAGTCTCAGAGCAAGTGACGTAACTGATTGAAATGCTACTAGCGTGTACCCGCTAACTAGCTAGCCATTTCACATCCGTTACACTCACCCCCCTTTCAACCTCCTCTTTTTCCGCAGCAACCAGTGATCCGGGTCAACAGCATCAATGTAACAGTATAACTTTACGTCCTCCCCTCGCCCCGACACGGGCGCGAACCAGGGACCCTCTGCACACATCAACAACAGTCACCCACGAAGCATCGTTACCCATCGCTCCACAAAAGCCGCGGCCCTTGCAGAGCAAGGGGCAACACTACTTAAGTCTCAGAGCAAGTGACGTAACTGATTGAAATGCTACTAGCGCGTACCCGCTAACTAGCTAGCCATTTCACATCCGTTACACTAGCGTCGACTGAACCACAGTTAATGATGAACTGACAAAGCAGATCCCCCAAATAAAAAGGTTAGGTGCTTGATGCCACGATGTGACCTAGAACACATTTCCATTTGGGTCCCAAATTAACGAAAACGTATTACATCGTTATAGAGCCTTCATAAAGTCTTCATAAGCACTACCCAGATTATTTATACAAACTTTAGAAGCAGTCACTGCCACTTGATAACGCACATATAAGATCCATTAATGTGGGTTCTTTGGCACCCTAGCATGGATTTTGCCAAGACCCGTAAAGCCTCGTTAAAGCCTTATTAAATGTTTTTTTTGTTTTTTAAATAGGAGCCAAATATTTAATGTTGGCTGTCAGGTCAGGTGGAATTTCTATGATGTTTAATTTGACCAAGTAACTAAATCAATGGAAGTATTCGGAGCAAAAACAGTTGACATGGAAGTAGCTTATAGTTTTTATTACAGTGTTCTACTACAGTACTTAGGTGTATTCAGAAGAATACTTGCTGCAACTAATCACTTTTACAACGTCACATTTCATCCATCCCTCCCTTCAACCATCCCACTGATCGTTTTAGATTTCTTTTCGGCTCTCAAAGACATCTCTCCGAATTTAAATTCATGTTTCATCAAAGCCTGCATAAAATGCTGATTATAGAAAATATATCAAAATGAATCCGCCGTGTCTGAAGATGAAAGTGTTCTAATCTTTCATGGTTATGTGACCATTACGTCATTAATGTGACTTCCTTTATAACAAAAAAATGTTTTACATTAAAGGAAAGTACATACAATTATTACCACCTTAACATTGTTCTAAACACTTCTCTCCCGGCACGTGTTGATGAATCCAACTTACAGTATATTTATGACGTGTAATGTAATCTAATGTAATACAATACTTGGTGAAATTAAATAGTGTTGGTTTGTGTGCTAGTTTTCAGCTTTTCCTTGTACGCCACCACTGAATCTAACCATTTAAACCGGTTGTGTGGACTCTTTGAAAAATGACATTGATCAGTAAGGCTAAGAAGAAAACATCATAATATTCTATCTGGTGCTTTAAGACTTTCCCTCTGTGTTGCTGTTACTCCCATAACTAGGCCTTCTATAAGATTGCCAGCCCTTTCATGTATTTTAATCTAACCATGGTGAGATCACGATCTCTTTCGCAGATGAACCCTGCATCAACACATCAATAAACAATTAGTACACTATACATACCTATATAGACATAAATTACACAAAACACTAAAAGCAAAGCACAAGCATATATAACATCAGGCTTCTAGGCTCAGACTGGTTGCGCCTAAAACAGTCGCTGTCCACTGTCTTGCGGTGCTGAATTTCAAAATTCAGATTCCGTCGCTGTCCTTTTCAGTCGGTGCTGAATCGCCTGAACGCGTGTGCGTGTGCCCGCGCCTGCGCCTGTTTCTCTATGTGTTTGTGTCAGGTTACGATGATACATTTTCACTGCAACGATGAGCACCAAATGGTTTCTAGTGACAATGTAGAGCTGTTTTATATGTTGAATTGCATGTGGCCTAGACCAGAGCAATAAATGTATTGTAAGTATGGCTCTGGCCTCTACTAGATCCATTCAACTCTACACAATACATTCAGTCAAACAGCCTACAGTCATTGCCGTCTCATTTCTATGAAGCTTCTCACAACGTGCCACTTGTCTGAGGTCACAGCGGAATCGGACGTCCTGTTACACGCTCAGACATCCTTGTAAGTCACTGAAAATGCAATTGCCTATAATGTAAAAGGTGCAGATTCAGGTGATTTAAAGACTACAGAAGTGTATCGTTTTGATTTAGGCAGGACACCCTGTGAAATGACGGATTATTGTCAATAGTTGAATTCAGAGGGGCAAACGCCTGTAGGTGGCAACCCTGCCTCATCAAGTAAACACACACACACACACACACACACACACACACACACACACACACACACACACCATTCCCTCTGGCCTTTATGTGTTAATGCTATTGATCAGTCAATAATAATGAGTTCACAGAGATGTAACCCAAATGGCAGGTCTGTAGAAGGAGACGATGGATTGTAGGTGAATACTAGAGAGGTTGCAGTCTTTAGCCTACCACACACACGGCAGTGGTATTTTTACATCGCTGAGCTCGGACCATGCAGTCTAATGAATTCCATGTGCTCCCTCCCTATTCGAGCCATGGACTGCAGCAAGCGCAAGAGCTATTAGAACCCAGTGGCTCCCCGGTGGATATGGAACACACGGAATGTTGATGGTGCTGATATTACACGGATCCCACAAATCCCCCTGACATCGCAAAAATTGTTATCAATAGTTACCCTCATGTTAAATAGGTAGCCTACCGGACTGCATCGAAAACCAGCTTCTGGTGGATATTTAGTAATTACAGAGCGCATATAGGCTACATTCCGCGCGCTCATATGCCATTGGTCTGCGTATTAGGCTCTGCGTTATTTCCCAGGGAATCAAGTTGATGGATTGGCTATGGATGCATTGGGTGGTTGTTTGACGAATCTGGATCAGAACCTTCGAATAAGAATGGCTGCGTCCTTTTGAGACATGTATGTATGTACACACCTCGACTGCATCCATGCTTATACTTATATCTTTTTTTGATTTTACGCTTGCTACATCGATCATGTTCGGGAATATTGCCTGGACATGTGACCCTCTATGGTAACTGACATTATACCTCTGCAAATCCTCCAGTAGGCTATCAGAGAGCTGCACCAATAAGGGATGAACATCAATCCAATTGTGGATAGTCCATTTCAATCTCGGGTTATGGCATTAACTGTGTACGCTCAAGAATAATTTCACAGAGAAATCCTATATAGGGCATCACGTTCAGTTCCACAGGAAAGGGCTATATGAAGAAATAGCCCCAGACTTATCGCTCTCTCCCAAACTCGGCAGCATTTCCCCCCATCGGAATACAAAGTCAAAAGCTACCGGCACCCCGCGGGTTTTCTCTACTGTGGCCACAGGAATGGTGGATTCATCCCAATTTCATGCACCTCTTTTTGATCATTTGTATTTTTTTTTATTGCGTTCGAGGTTCGTTTTTTTACGTTTTTGATTCTGCTGCTGCCGATGTAGACTACGTGTGGTTGCCTCGAATCCTTTCACATGGGTGAGAATTGTGCATCGGTCTTACAGCCAATCCAATCGGATACCTTGGCCCTGGTGTGTTAGATTTTTTTGCTTCATTTTGAGCACAATCCCACATCTTCGAGAAAATGCGTAAGTATGTTTTATTTGATTTATTCACCTCTTATATCTACATTAAGTTAGGCACTTTAATCTTTCTTATCCATCTCGGCTACTCTACACGACAGAGTGGTCATTTGGGTGTTCAACACGACACCGTTTTCCGCTATGGACTAATGTCGCTATAATGTCGCTATAATGTCGCTTTAGGCTACATGTACAATAGTTGATGTTAATTCACATTTTTTTAAGACATAATTAAACCATGTGAAGCTCCCTCTCGCGCGCGCGTGTGTATATGTGCATGTGTGTTTAAGAGAGGGAGAGAGAGAGAGTCCGAAAGAGACATAGTAAGTAGTTAGATAAATATATACGTAATAATAGGCTTTATTTATTTAATGATGGGGTATGGCCTTAATCGTTTTGTGAGACAGTGTGTTTAGGTAGATTCGGGATTCTGTAAGTCCCTGTATAGCCATTATACCAATGTTGCTAGATACGTCATATGGTCATTCATATTCAGCTCAGGTGTGGTTCGTCATGCCGCTTAGTAATGACACATTTGCAGCACGGGGGGCACCAGATTGACCCACCAAATTCCTCAGGTGAGTTCTACAATAGGGTTTCATAGATTTTGGATGTTTTGAGTAATATTTCTCAACTGACTAGGCCCCCCAATTAGCTTTTATCCACTAACTCTGTATCCGTGCATGTTAAATCCACCGTGATATTTATGACGTTCAAAGCAATTGACTCGAGCGGAGTGTCAGCCCACATGAGACTGCTTGTGTCTCAACCCCAGTGCTCTTCCTGTGGCACAGCTGCTAATGGAATGTGATGGAGGTGCATTAGTGTTGATTTCCCCCAATCGGATTCCCGAGCACTGTTGACCAGAAGGGAGCATGATGTCTAACCAGGAGTTATGTCATTTGGTGCTGATTCAGATTCTAACTAGTGGGTGTTATATTATAGCTGCGGTGCCTCAACGGGGCGTCACGCTTGGGTGAGTTAATACAGTTCCGGTGTTGATGTGAGCTGTCCATTGGAAGGTGGTGCTGAAAATACTACCAGCGTTAGGTTACTGGAGGGCGATACCTTGTTAGGCCTCCTATATAGATTTACCCGAGCATGAAAGCATATTACTCAGAACATGAAAGCACATTTCTTTAGATAGTAATACTGTGTTGATGTAAGTTTCTCCATTATAAATAACCATGAACCTGTCGGCCATGTTCATTAGCAGGTTTTAAGGCAACTGTGCACTGAGAAAACATGAATGGACTTTCATTTCAATGCTTTCTCACTGGAAACATTGTTTCTTCCGAAACATTCAGTCAAATATGCATGAAGTATATTATCTCTTCACATGTTGTTGCATATTCAACATTTGCCAAAAGACCAGCAGCTCAAGATGAATGATATTTACTTTTTGGCTTATGCTGGAAATTGGAAACCCCTATCATGTTTTGCCAAAGGCACACATTACCTTAAATCCCATTTATATTTCTTTCAATAATGGCATGTCTGCTATATGCGTAATATACCACTTTAAATTAGTCATGTTTAACTAATCACTAGGATGTATGCTGTTTGGTCTTCTGCTTGTATTACTTCAACCTGAAACTGACTGTTACTATGCCATAGCACTGAATATGTTTAGCAGTGCAGATCATGGAAGCAGATTGCACTCATGGTGTGAAGTGGCACGTCTGTTGGGTCCTGTGAGCATGGAATCAATACAATGTTACATTTCACAGTCTAATGCCTTGATTTATCGACTTAGATCACAGTCTGAGTTTCTCACTGACTTCTGGCCTAAAGCATCTTCAAATATATGAAGTATCAAGGTCTGGCTTGAATGACTTGCCAAGAGTTTGGTTTGGATGACATAGAAGTTCATATAAATGTTGTGTGATGTTCTCATTTCTCAAAAGCGTTCTCATGTCGAGCTGAGTTGGTATTCCACACCGCCTGTGGCCTAGATCACATGATATTCATTTAGTGAAATGTCCAAGCCTCAATCCTAAATGAGTCAGAAAGATTGATAGCATCTAATAATGTGGTGCCAATCTTCCCCATTCATTTGTTATTGAAAGGATGAACTTTCTCTTAAAGGTCATTCATAAACATTGGGCTAACATCAGTGTCCTCCAGTGGAGGGTTGTGAAGATCTTGGTCAGCATTGTTCAGTGGATAATACTGTAGATTACATGGGGGGGGGGGGTATATTCACACTGGGGGGGCTAAATTCACACTGGGGGGGCTGTGTCAGAATGTAACTATTACCTACAGTTTACTGAAGGTATTTTTACAGTATTGTACTAACAATACTGCATGCTGTTTAGAAAAATATATGCACTAAGTACAATATGACCATGCTATGTCTCATTCATACTGAGGAGTTGAACTAAGAGGAAGTAGACACATGGGCCTCCACTGCCTCATACTTCTACTGTAGTCGATACACTGCCTCATACTTTGAATGTAGTCGATACACTGCCTCATACTTCGAATGTAGTCGATACACTGCCTCATACTTCTACTGTAGTCGATACACTGCCTCATACTTCGAATGTAGTCGATACACTGCCTCATACTTCAAATGTAGTCCATACACTGCCTCATACTTCTACTGTAGTTGATACATTGACTGTTACTTCTACTGTAGTTGATACACTGCCTCACACTTCTACTGTAGTTGATACACTGCCTCATACTTCTAATGTAGTTGATACACTGCCTCATACTTCGAATGTAGTTGATACACTGCCTCACACTTCTAATGTAATTGATACACTGCCTCATACTTCGAATGCAGTTGATACACTTCCTCATACTTTGAATGTAGTCCATACACTGCCTCATATTCTACTGTAGTTGATACACTGCCTCATACTTCTACTGTAGTTGATACACTGCCTCTTACTTCTACTGTAGTTGATACATTGTCTCTTACTTCTACTGTAGTTGATACACTGCCTCATACTTCTACTGTAGTTGATACACTGCCTCATATTCTACTGTAGTCCATACACTGCCTCATACTTCTACTGTAGTTGATACACTGCCTCTTACTTCTACTGTAGTTGATACATTGTCTCTTACTTCTACTGTAGTTGATACACTGTCTCTTACTTCTACTGTAGTTGATACACTGCCTCATACTTCTACTGTAGTTGATACACTGCCTCATATTCTACTGTAGGCCATATACTGCCTCATACTTCTGCTGCAGTTGATACATTGCCTCTTACTTTTACTGTAGTCGATGCATTGCCTCATGCTTCTACTATAGTCAATATACTTCCTCATACTTCTACTGTATTCCATGCCTTTGAGATTATTTATTTATTTTGTTTTCACATCATTTTAACATTCTGTCATAAAAAATGTCATTAATTCTGTCGTTAACTTCTTCGGGATCGATATCCCTTCCACAGGACGGTTGAGCTAACATAGGCTAATGGGATTAGCATAAGGTTGTAAGTAACAAGAACATTTCCCAGGACATAGACATATATGATATTGGCAGAAAGCTTAAATTCTTGTTAATCTAACTGCACTGTCCAATTTACAGTAGTATTACAGTGAAAGAATACCATATTATTGTTTGAGGAGAGTGCACAATTTTCAACATGAAAAGTTATTAATTAACAAACTAGGCACATTTGGGCAGTCTCGATACAACATATTGAACAGAATTACAATGGTTAATTGGATCAGTCTAACACGTTGCACATACACTGCTGCCATCTAGTGGCCAAAATCTAAATTGCACCTGGGCTGGAATAATACATTATGGCCTTTCTCTTGAATTTCAAAGATGATGGTACATCAAAAAATACAAAAGAATGTTTGTTTTTTTCTTTGTATTATCTTTTACCAGATCTATTGTATTATATTCTCCTACATCTCTTTCACATTTCCACAAACCTCAAAGTGTTTCCTTTTAAATGATACCAAGAATATGTATATTCTTGCTTCAGGGCCTGGCAGTTAGATTTGGGTATGTAATTTTAGGTGAAAATTGAAAAAAAGGGGCATAGCAATTTTTAATGTTAAAAAAAATAGTTTCCCTATCTCAAGAGGTTAAATAAAAATGACTATAGTAAGTGCCTATTATGTGCCAAATAAAGTAACAGGGTTGACCGTAACAGAGTTGACAATTTCATCTTTAATCAGCCATAAATCCCCTTGTGACAGGATGAATGGAAGCTTGTACCAAAAAAAGAAAGAAATTGTAGATTTTGTTTTGCCTGTCTGTCTATGAGTAATAGGGTTGCTGTGTTATGCTCGACCCATTCAGTTTTCCACCAGAAAATAGTGCTCACCAGGTTTTACACACCATTTGACTATTAGATGTTCAGTATTTCTCCTGAATTCTTTTTTTTTTAAACGGAATAGTTTCACCATATTAAAAGGAGAGTTCAGTTTACAGAACAGGGTTGACCTTAAAATGAGGGCCGGATTGTTGTTTTTTACCTTAAAATTAGTCACTAATCTCCAAAACTATTGGGACAGTGACACATTTGTTGTTGTTTTGGCTCTGTACTCCACCACTTTGGATGATACAATATGATACAATATATGCTAACCTCCCCTGTTATTGTAATGGTGAGAGGTTAGCATGTTTTGGGGGTATGATGTAAAATGCTAACCTCCCCTGTTATTGTAATGGTGAGAGGTTAGCATGTCCTGGGGGTATGATTTAAAATGTTAACCTCCCCTGTAATTGTAATGGTGAGAGGTTAGCATGTCTTGGGGGTATGATTTAAAATGTTAACCTCCCCTGTTATTGTAATAGTGAGAGGTTAGCATGTCTTGGGGTTATGATATGAAATGCTAACCTCCCCTGTTATTGTAATGATGAGAGGTTAGCATGTCTTGGGGGTATGATTTAAAAAGCTAACCTCCCCTGTTATTGTAATGGTGAGAGGTTAGCATGTCTTGGGGGTATGATTTAAAAAGCTAACCTCCCCTGTTATTGTAATGGTGAGAGGTTAGCATGTCTTGGGGGTATGATTTAAAATGTTAACCTCCCCTGTAATTGTAATGGTGAGAGGTTAGCATGTCTTGGGGGTGTGATTTAAAATGTTAACCTCCCCTGTAATTGTAATGGTGAGAGGTTAGCATGTTTTGGGGGTATGATTTAAAATGTTAACCTCCCCTGTTATTGTAATGGTGAGAGGTTAGCATGTTTTGGGGGTATGATGTAAAATGCTAACCTCCCCTGTTATTGTAATGGTGAGAGGTTAGCATGTCTTGGGGGTATGATTTAAAATGTTAACCTCCCCTGTAATTGTAATGGTGAGAGGTTAGCATGTCTTGGGGGTATGATTTAAAATGTTAACCTCCCCTGTTATTGTAATGGTGAGAGGTTAGCATGTCTTGGGGTTATGATATGAAATGCTAACCTCCCCTGTTATTGTAATGATGAGAGGTTAGCATGTCTTGGGGGTATGATTTAAAAAGCTAACCTCCCCTGTTATTGTAATGGTGAGAGGTTAGCATGTCTTGGGGTATGATTTAAAATGCTAACCTCCCCTGTTATTGTAATGGTGAGAGGTTAGCATGTCTTGGGGGTATGATTTAAAATGCTAACCTCCCCTGTTATTGTAATGGTGAGAGGTTAGCATGTCTTGGGGGTATGATTTAAAATGCTAACCTCCCCTGTTATTGTAATGGTGAGAGGTTAGCATGTCTTGGGGGTATGATTTAAAATGCTAACCTCCCCTGTTATTGTAATGGTGAGAGGTTAGCATGTCTTGGGGGTATGATTTAAAATGCTAACCGCCCCTGTTATTGTAATGGTGAGAGATTAGCATGTCTTGGAGGCATGATATTTGTGCCTCTAACTTTCTCAATCATCATTATTCACGATTCATTCAGGACTATCCATAATCATAGTAGCATCCACATTCATGTAGAAATATTTAGAAACATGTTATATTCTTATTTACAATAAATGTGACTCCAAAATGACACAAAACATTATTTAACATGAATTTCTAGTGGGCACAACATTTTCTGAAACACAACCAAAACTAACAGTAAATGCATCCAACAAGTTTGTGGAGTCACAAGCTTGATGTAGTCAATGCATGCTAGGAATATGTGAACAAATTCAACATTCTTGACTACTTAAATACACATACTGTATAAGTGAATTTGTCCCAATACTTTTAGTCCCCTAAAATGGGGGAACTATGTACATAAAGTGCTGTAATTTCAAAACGGTTCCCCTGATATGGATGAAAATACCCTCAAATGAAAGCTGACAGTCTGCACAGTCATTGTACCATTTAACATCCAAAGTGCTGGAGTACAGAGACAAACCAAAACATGTCACGGTCCAAATACTTCTGGAGCTCACTGTAAATAATAATCTTCGGAAATTACTTTATCAAAGCAACAAAATAACTAGGCTTTACCATGATGGTGAAAACTTGGAGATATGTTATGGTTAAATGGTTACAATCTTTCTGGAAGTTACAGAGGGTGCATGGAGGGACATTTCAAAATGCAGAATTTTGCCACATTAGCAAGTCTTTATTCATATAAAAAAGTCAGATTTATTAAATTCTCCATGTGGTGTTTATTAAAGGGCACTTAATTGAATATAACAGGCTTTTCAAATCCAACATTGGTGCACAATTTCTACCTAAAATATCAAAGGGATGCAAAGGGCACTCATTTAGTGGAACGACCCAGTAGAGAAAGTGCCTTTGGTTCCATCTTGCTCGAATAAAAGATCATACATTTTTTGAGCGTGTCAATCCTGCAACAATCAGCCCACTAACAGTGCCCATCCAGTGCATGTCCGGAATACAAGGTATCGTATCTGCCCCCTACAATTTTACGAGGCATATATTGACAATCTTTCTAAATTAATCATCTATATTCATCTTATAAAAATGGTGCATATGTTGATATAGCCATGGATGGTTACAGTATATGAGCCTTGCTGTCAGACAGCCATTGTTAGGGTCCTTTAATGTGAAAACAAACACTGCTGATTTTCATTGTTCCCCTCTAATCAGGAACAGATTTAGACCTGGGACACCAGGACACTAGGTGAGTGCATTTAGACCTGGGACACCAGGACACTAGGTGAGTGCATTTAGACCTGGGACACCAGGACACTAGGTGAGTGCATTTAGACCTGGGACACCAGGACACTAGGTGAGTGCATTTAGACCTGGGACACCAGGACACTAGGTGAGTGCATTTAGACCTGGGACACCAGGACACTAGGTGAGTGCATTTAGACCTGGGACACCAGGACACTAGGTGAGTGCATTTAGACCTGGGACACCAGGACACTAGGTGAGTGCATTTAGACCTGGGACACCAGGACACTAGGTGAGTGCATTTAGACCTGGGACACCGGGACACTAGGTGAGTGCATTTAGACCTGGGACACCAGGACACTAGGTGAGTGCATTTAGACCTGGGACACCAGGACACTAGGTGAGTGCATTTAGACCTGGGACACCAGGACACTAGGTGAGTGCATTTAGACCTGGGACACCAGGACACTAGGTGAGTGCATTTAGACCTGGGACACCAGGACACTAGGTGAGTGCATTTAGACCTGGGACACCAGGACACTAGGTGAGTGCATTTAGACCTGGGACACCAGGACACTAGGTGAGTGCATTTAGACCTGGGACACCAGGACACTAGGTGAGTGCATTTAGACCTGGGACACCAGGACACTAGGTGAGTGCATTTAGACCTGGGACACCAGGACACTAGGTGAGTGCATTTAGACCTGGGACACCAGGACACTAGGTGAGTGCATTTAGACCTGGGACACCAGGACACTAGGTGAGTGCATTTAGACCTGGGACACCAGGACACTAGGTGAGTGCATTTAGACCTGGGACACCAGGACACTAGGTGAGTGCATTTAGACCTGGGACACCAGGACACTAGGTGAGTGCAATTAGACCTGGGACACCAGGACACTAGGTGAGTGCATTTAGACCTGGGACACCAGGACACTAGGTGAGTGCATTTAGACCTGGGACACCAGGACACTAGGTGAGTGCATTTAGACCTGGGACACCAGGACACTAGGTGAGTGCAATTCATTATCAGGTAGATAAGACAACCAGCAGTACATCAGATCTCCAGGCTCGGATTGAAATACCTTTGACTTGGATAAACCTTTGGTGACTGTATTGACGAGCCTGTTTAAACCACACTGGAATGCTGCAGTGTTCAGTGGTGTAACCAGGCTAGCAATTGACATGCATCACTCAAATGTCTCCCAACTCTGCTCCCAGTAGGCAGCTGCTGCCTGCTTCCATTGAGTGATATACGACTGCAAGCCGAGGAAATAAAATGTTCATGAATGTTCATTTCTGACGGTCTTAGACTTTTGTCAATGGCAAAAATGCTGATCCATTTGTGCAGATCATTAACTTTTCTGTTGGACTCGTACTGTACAGGATTGATGTTGAATAATGTTTCAGTGGATGGATCGACTGAAGAGAAATTCCACAGGGAGACAAATTCCACAGTGTGAGTGTGTGCATGTTTATGAGTGTCTGTGTATCTGTGTGTGTCTGTTTGTCTGTGTCCCTCCTTTCTAGTAAACAACGATCTCCCTCACCTTGTGTCTCCTGCTCAAACCCTAATCAACCGTTCTGTCCTTCTGAAGTGGGGCTTCCCCAATATCACAGAGCACTGACCCTGATTTAGCCCCTAACTTCCTGCCCATCCAGTCTTGGTGGATGGTTACTGAACCACCCTCCCCCTGATGAAACATATGTCTGTGTCTGGTCTGGAGACAGCTAGCCACATCTCGATGAAGTTGACTGCTTGTGAATGAGTTCGACCAACGTATCAGCCGGCCAGACCGATGGAACTCTTCTCAGTATTCCAGCCACTGTGGCAGTCAGGATCGTCATGGTTCCGTGCTCTTGAAAGAGGATTATTCAGCCAGTTCCGCAGCCTGTCACTCTGCAATCCTGACATTTAAATCAAAGTTAGCATGCTAAACGTGAAGAAGCCAGGCCTGTCCCGTTGTCTGTGATGTTAACTTTCTGTCTAATGTGGTTTACACTTTACAGATGGCTTCTTATCCCAGAGAGGGACACAGTTCAGAGGGTTGTTGACAAGGACCGGAAAATACTAAACACTTTACGTAGAACCAACCAGTAGACTGTATGTCATAATGCGAGACTTTTCACAGGAACGTAGTATATGAACCAGGATATAGAATGAGACTTTTCACAGGAACGTAGTATATGAACCAGGCTATAGAATGAGACTTTTCACAGGAACATAGTATATGAACCAGGATATAGAATGAGACTTTTCACAGGAACGTAGTATATGAACCAGGCTATAGAATGAGACTTTTCACAGGAACGTAGTATATGAACCAGGATATAGAATGAGACTTTTCATA
Source organism: Salvelinus fontinalis (assembly GCF_029448725.1). NCBI lineage: Eukaryota > Metazoa > Chordata > Actinopteri > Salmoniformes > Salmonidae > Salvelinus > Salvelinus fontinalis. The sequence goes on along the minus strand of NW_026600425.1, from coordinate 216,666 downwards.
GGAACGTAGTATATGAACCAGGCTATAGAATGAGACTTTTCACAGGAACGTAGTATATGAACCAGGATATAGAATGAGACTTCTCATAGGAACGTAGTATATGAACCAGGCTATAGAATGAGACTTCTCACAGGAACGTAGTATATGAACCAGGCTATAGAATGAGACTTTTCACAGGAACGTAGTATATGAACCAGGATATAGAATGAGACTTTTCATAGGAACGTAGTATATGAACCAGGCTATAGAATGAGACTTTTCACAGGAACGTAGTATATGAACCAGGATATAGAATGAGACTTTTCATAGGAACGTAGTATATGAACCAGGCTATAGAATGAGACTTTTCACAGGAACGTAGTATATGAACCAGGATATAGAATGAGACTTCTCATAGGAACGAAGTATATGAACCAGGCTATAGAATGAGACTTTTCACAGGAACGTAGTATATGAACCAGGATATAGAATGAGACTTTTCACAGGAACGTAGTATATGAACCAGGATATAGAATGAGACTTTTCACAGGAACGTAGTATATGAACCAGGATATAGAATGAGACTTTTCATAGGAACATAGTATATGAACCAGGATATAGAATGAGACTTTTCATAGGAACGTAGTATATGAACCAGGATATAGAATGAGACTTTTCATAGGAACGTAGTATATGAACCAGGCTATAGAATGCAAGCGTGTTTTGCGTCAGAACCGCCCCACGCCTCCAACCATTGATGTTTATTTTTGAGATTCTGGGAAAGTCTAGGTCAGAGAAACACTGAACTTCCTCCTCTCTCTGACTGATTCCGTGGATGGAATCTCAAGGGCTCATCTAAAGAGTGCGTTCCAAAAACACAGAGTCTACAGTATGCAGGCCTGAGGAGTTTAGAAGATCATCATATTGATGTGCTTCCTGATACTTCAAACATTTCTCTAATTACTGCAAACATCTGATGTCCTGCGCAGACCTGCGCAGAATGTGTGCATCTGAAACGCACCCATTCACTGAGTCACTGCAGGTATAGAATCTTCCTCTGTATGGCAGAGCTTTGACCAATAGAGCGTAGCTACAGTGTAAATCAACCACCCACCAACAAGCCCTGGTTGGCACCTTTCTGCCTACCTAATCACACTCCTACACATGACAGAATCCAACAGTGCTCCAGATAAAATACAGGTATTTCAGTAGATGATGCCTCTGATAAAATACAGCTATTTCAGTAGGAGATGCCTCTGATAAAATACAGCTATTTCAGTAGGAGATGCCTCTGATAAAATATAGCTATTTCAGTAGGAGATGCCTCCGATAAAATACAGCTATTTCAGTAGATGATGCCTCTGATAAAATAAAGCTATTTCAGTAGGAGATGCCTCTGATAAAATACAGCTATTTCAGTAGGAGATGCCTCTGATAAAATACAGCTATTTTAGTAGGAGATGCCTCTGGTTCAAAACTGCTAATGCTTAAGAGCTCCAAAAGGCTTTGCCACGAAGCGTCTGCATATCTCATCTGTTAATATCCGTAGGAAGCCTTTGAACACACTCCTTCTTACCAGGAAAATCCTTTAGAAATTCTTAGTAATAACTAAAGCGATGATAGATTGTCATGTTGATGGAGAAAGCTGATTTTCGTTCACTCACTCCTTTTATTTCACAAATCCCACCCCGCTTTCTTTACCTCTCTCTACTCTCTCCATCTCATTTTCTCTCTCTCGTTTTATTGTCTGTTTGCCTAACTCTTAAAGAGATGGTCTTGATAACTCCACTCCAGTGAACATGCAGATATTCCCTCACAGTCATTCATCATGAGGAAATGGAGTCAGTCATTTGTGGTCTATAGTGACCAATCAAATGTGGAGTGAATTACTAACTTCATTCATGTAGGTCCTCTGAACAGACCAATCCGACACGTCTCACTGACATGCTTTGCATCTACTTAAAGATTCTACAAAATAAGTGTGAAAATCATTTTCCGACTAAAGAAATGGGGCTACTGTATGCTGCTTGAGCTGGTCTTGTCCTTGGAAGGTTACCTCATCAGTCGTATGGTTCTGTTCAGCGTAGGTTGGTTAGAAACTGCAGCAGTCTTGGCTTATATTTCCTTTTGCTGTTTTATCTTGTGTGCTGATCTTACATTGTAGAATAATTCACGGTTGGATTAATTTAAATATTTTAATACAATATTTACCATGTTATTTGAAACCAAGCTTTATTGCATTTGGAAAAATGTTAGTCTTACCAGAAAACTTCCCAATGTCACTTTTGATTGAATAGTCTTGCAATCATATACATGCAGGTGTGTTTGCGTAGTATTTTGTTTGGCCAGGTATTCCTTTATGACATACTTAGCCCTCCACTCTGTTGCTCTGGAGTAGCCATGCTATGGTACATATGGCAGGTTGGAGTTCTGCCATCGTTCGGGTTCAGGGCAGGGGTTGGGTGGAGAGCATCCTCAAATCAAACTGACTTTTATTTGACACATGCTCCGAATACCGCAGAGACCTTATTGTGCAACGCTGATGGACAAGCCCTTAACCAACAATTTCCTCCCAAAAAAGTCAGACAAATCTGCTAAATAAACGAAAGGAAAAATAGTAATACAATAAAATAACAGTAACGAGACTATATACAGGGGGTACCGGGACTGAGTCAATGTGCGGGGGTACAGGGTAGTCGAGGTAATTGAGGTAATATGTACTATACATGTAGGTAGGGGTAAAGTGAATACGTCTAGATAATAAACAGAGAGTAACAGCTGTGTGTGTGTGTCAGTGTAGTATGTGTGTGTGTGTCAATGTGTGTCAGTGTGGTGTGTGTGAGTGTGTGGTTAGAGTCCAGTGAGTGTGTGGTTAGAGTCCAGTGAGTGTGTGGTTAGAGTCCAGTGAGTGCACATCGAGCCTGTGTACGAGGCCTGGATGAGGAGTGCATAGTATTGGTCAACACTGATCTAGTACGGTAGGTTTGGGAGACATGGATTGGTCAACACTGATCTAGTACGGTAGGTTTGGGAGACATGGATTGGTCAACACTGATCTAGTACGGTAGGTTTGGGAGACATGGATTGGTCAACACTGATCTAGTACGGTAGGTTTGGGAGACATGGATTGGTCAACACTGATCTAGCACGGTAGGTTTGGGAGACATGGATTGGTCAACACTGATCTAGTACGGTAGGTTTGGGAGACATGGATTGGTCAACACTGATCTAGTACGGTAGGTTTGGGAGACATGGATTGGTCAACACTGATCTAGCACGGTAGGTTTGGGAGACATGGATTGGTCAACACTGATCTAGCACGGTAGGTTTGGGAGACATCGATTGATCAACACTGATCTAGTACGGTAGGTTTGGGAGACATGGATTGGTCAACATTGATCTAGTACGGTAGGTTTGGGAGACTCATTCCCTTGTCTGGTCATGAAAGGTCTTTATCATCATTAGATGACAGATAAACATGAATGCAATTAAAAGTAGACATGAAAAGGCACTGATTACAATGCATGTATACATACATATTGGATCTACCGTAGCAATAGCAAGTCAACAAAAATGGTTGTGATCAGACTAATACACAGGAGAGAGAGAGAGAGAACCGGGCCTCATATCTAGAAAGCCACTAGCAGACGTTGACTAGATTGTTGATTACGGGGACTCCCAGTCCCGGCGATATCATATTCATGAGCCAAATGGTGCATGTTGTAATATGCATGAGCAAATTAGATGTGTGAAGAACAAGAGGGGGCTGCTCCAAATGCACCGGGATTCATAAACACTGCTTTGATTCTTTTTCTGCCATAATAAATTGATGCAAATGTTGTTTTCTTGTATCATTGATCCAGTTACTATGTTCCCTGCAGCAATGCAGTCACTTTCTCATTTAAGGGGATTTATCAGAGAAAAGGAAATGGACGGTCTCTTTGTGGGGCCATATTATCTGGGTCTTATTCATTAGGGAACACGTAGCAAATCTTTTTACAACAGAGAACAAAAACTAGCATCTCTCATTGGACTGCTTCTGGTGTTCGCTTCCTGTTTCATTCCGTTTTCTTCCATTCGGTGCCAAATGAATACAACCCTGTTAGCCTGGGCTGGGGAACAGCAGGGTGTCTAATCAAACAGGGCCGTGTTTAAAGGTCCCTCTTCAGATGAGGCTGTGTTCATGACCCAGGATCAAGGAGACACGACAGGCCTTTTCTGCAACATGGAGCCAGTCAGTGCTGGACAGAGGGAAGAGTAGCTATGAGGGCCACGAGGGACGTGTGCAGGAGAAAAGATGACTGTATGTTATAAAGATAACACTTGTGGGCGATGTCAGAGGAGAGGATACTTGTACACACACTTTATTGTTGCTGTGGTACGTAGGAATCTGCTTATGAAATTCTAATAAGTTGCAAATCAGGCATTTGTTGAGTGCTTGTCAAATATTACTGTAGCTAATACTTAATTATTGCTATTCTACAAGCTTAAACTGCAATGCCGAATAAGGCACCTATAACCTCTGCAAATAGCATATAAGACGCATAGAAGTACATAAGTCATGTGGACGCTGAAAACGAAGGTGTTACATAAACATGGGCTTATTTCACACTTCATAGGCTAGGGGGCTTGGCTGCTGGGGTGCTCCAGCTTACAGTGCCTGCAGAAACCATTACACACTTCTTGACTTATTCCACATTTTGTTGTTACAGCCTGAATTTTAAATGTATTAAATATTTTATTTTCTCACCCATCTTCAAACAATACCCCATAATGACAAAGTGAAAACAGGTTTTTAGAAATCTTAGTAAATGTATTGAAAAATAAATACAGAAATCTAATTGACATAAGTATTCACACCCCTGAGTCAATACTTAGTAGAATCACCTTTGGTGGCTATTACAGCTTTGAGTCGTCTAGGATATGTCTGGATCAGCTTTGAGTCATCTAGGGGATGTCTGGATCAGCTTTGAGTCGTCTAGGGGATGTCTGTATCAGCTTTGAGTGGTCTAGGGGATGTCTGTATCAGCTTTGAGTCGTCTAGGGTATGTCTGTATCAGCTTTGAGTCGTCTAGGGTATGTCTGTATCAGCTTTGAGTCATCTAGTGGATGTCTGTATCAGCTTTGAGTCATCTAGGGGATGTCTGGATCAGCTTTGAGTCGTCTTGGGGATGTCTGTATCAGCTTTGAGTCGTCTAGTGGATGTCTGGATCAGCTTTGAGTCATCTAGTGGATGTCTGTATCAGCTTTGAGTCATTTAGTGGATGTCTGTATCAGCTTTGAGTCATCTAGTGGATGTCTGGATCAGCTTTGAGTCATCTTGGGGAGATCTGGATCAGCTTTGAGTGGTCTAGGGGATGTCTGGATCAGCTTTGAGTCATCTAGGGGATGTCTGTATCAGCTTTGAGTCGCGTTGGGGATGTCTGTATCAGCTTTGAGTCATCTAGTGGATGTCTGGATCAGCTTTGAGTCGTCTTGGGGATGTCTGGATCAGCTTTGAGTCATCTTGGGGATGTCTGTATCAGTTTTGAGTCGTCTAGGAGATGTCTGTATCAGCTTTGAGTCGTCTAGGAGATGTCTGTATCAGCTTTGAGTCGTCTAGGAGATGTCTGGATTTGGGGATTTTCTCAAGCTCTGTTCAGTTAGATGGGGATCGGCAGTGAACAGCAATCTTGAAGTCTTTCCACAGCTTTTCAATGGGATTCAAGTCTGGGCTTTGACTGGGCCACTCAAGGACTTTCACATTATTGATCTGAAGCCATTCCAGCGTTGCTTTGGCTGTATGCTTGGGGTCGTTGTCCTGTTGGAATGTAAATCTTCTCCCCAGTCTGAGGACATTTGCACTCTGAAGCAGGTTCTCATCAAGGGTTTGCCTATGTGTGGCACCATTCATTGTTCCCTCTATCCTTACCAGTCCCCCAGTCCCTGCCACTGAAGAGCATCAAGATAACATGATGCTGCCACCACCATGCTTCACAGTAGGGATGGTGTTAGATGGGTGATGTGCTGTGCCTGTTTTTTCCAGACATAGCGCTTTGCATTCGGGCCAAATAGTTCAATTTTTGTCTCATCACATCACAATATTTTGTCATATGCTCTGAGTCTTTCACGGGCCTTTTTGCAAACTCCAGGCATCCTGTAATGTGCCTTTTTCTCAGAAGTTGCTTCCGTCTGGCCACTCTCCCATAAAGCCCAGATTGGTGAAGTGTTATAGAGACTGTTGTCCTTCTGGCAGGTTCTCCCATCTCAGCCAAGGAGCTTCGTAGTTCTGTCAGAGTGGTCATTGGGTTCTTGGACACCAACGTCTTCCTTGCCGGGTTCAGTTTGGTAGGACTGCCAGCTCTAGGCAGATTTGGGGTATTTCCATTATTTATTTATTTTCCCAATGATTGAGACCATTGTGCTCTTGGAAACGTTCAACACTCGAGAAATTGTTCCACACCCTTCCCCAGATATATACCTATCATCACAGTTCTCTCTCGGAGATCTGCGGACAGTTTTTTGGACTTCATGGTCTAGTTTCTGCTCTGAAATGCACTGTCAGCTGTGAGATCTTATAGTGGGACCATATATAGGCAGGTGTGTTTCTTTCTAAATCATGTCTAAACAAGGTGGACTTCAATCAAGTTGTGGTGACATCTCAAGGATAATCAAAATAAATTGGATGCACCTGAGCTCAATTTGGAGTGGCATAGCAAAGGGGTGTAAATAATTATGTCAATTAAATTTCTGTATTTCATTTTCAATAAATGTGCAAGCATTTCTGAAAACATGTTTTTATGGGGTATTGTGTGTAGATGGGTGAGAGAAACAAAATCTATGCCATCCATTTTGAATTCAGGCTGTAACAACAACAACACGTGGAATAAGTCAAGTGGTATGAATACTTTCTGAAGGCACTGTAGGGGCTTGGCATGGCAAGGCATTGGAGCTGGACTCTGGCCGCTCCAGCCACCAGCACGTCAGTGCATCTCAGCTCTTTACAAGATTGCTTGTGTAATGCCATCTGTATTCAGGGGATGAGCGCCTACATTTTGCACCCAGGCAAAGAGAGAGAGAGAGAGAGAGGGAGAGAGGGAGGGAGAGAGACAGACACGGAGAGAGAGAGAGAGAGAGAGCTCCTGTCCAGCAGCCATAACTCCACATTGCTTTTTCTCTGCTCTCACTCTACCTCTTGTCCTTCTCGTGAAGGAGAACAAATGCACCAATGTGATGTCACAGTGCAGATATGTGAATTGGGTGAAGATTCAAAACAGAGAATCAATTCAACACCACGGAGAACCTCTCACTATGGTTGATTTTTCTTTTTTACATTTTCACACATAATTGTCAATCCTTCCATTTACAAGTGTTCACATGTCTGAGTATTCATCTGGAAGTGCTGCTATATGCTAAATTAATCACAAAGTCTGAGGCTTGATTGCACTGATTGAAACAGCAATCTCTTTAGAATGATGTGAGAAAAATCCATTGTTACCTATAATAGCGCTTTCCATTTTGGACCGAGCTGTGTTTTTAATTACTATACATGGTGAATTAGCTAATGAATAATGAATGGTATTCCACACGCTAAGTGCTCCGACTGCTAATGCACTGAACCTTTCTTTTTCTCTCCATCTCTCCTCCTCTCTCTCTGTCTCTCTCCATCTCTCCTCCTCTCTCTCTGTCTCTCTCCCTCGCTCCTCCTCTCTCTCTGTCTCTCTCCATCTCTCCTCCTCTCTCTCTGCCTCTCTCCCTCGCTCCTCCTCTCTCTGTGTCTCTCTCCCTCACTTCTCCTCTCTCTCTGTCTCTCTCCCTCGCTCCTCCTCTCTCTCTGTCTCTCTCCATCTCTCCTCCTCTCTCTCTGCCTCTCTCCCTCGCTCCTCCTCTCTCTCTGTCTCTCTCCCTCACTTCTCCTCTCTCTCTGTCTCTCTCCCTCACTCTCCCTCACTTTCAGTTGATTAGGTTTCCCTCTGTAAGGCATTATCTAGTGTGTTGAAGAGATAGTTCCAGTCCCCCTTCTCTATCTATGTACCTTGTTTGTATTGAACAGTAATTTATGACTGGGCGGGCAGCAGCATAGACACAGCATGAGGTCCATCAGTATTGTGTAGATAGATGACATGTCAAAAGACAACATATGTAATCCTCCACCACTACAGAGATGACAACGTTTCTATTTTCCTAAATGAGAAGGGTTTAGTGCACACACACACACACACAGACACACACATACACACACACACACACACAGAGACACAGACACATAAACACACACACACACACACACACACACAGACGCGCGCACGCACGCACGCACGCACGCACGCACGCACGCACGCACACACAGACGCACGCACGCACACACGCACACACAGACACACACACACACAGACAGACACACAGACACACACACACACATGGTGTCACCCTCAAAGAGGTTTAATCTCTCTCCCACTCTCTCCCCCATCCCCCTGGACTGCCAGACCTCTATCGTCTTGCTTTAAGACCCCCCCCCCCCCCCCCCCCCCCACCCCACTGAGCTTCATGTGTTTCCAGCAGAAATATCAAAGCAGATTACTATGAAGAAAGGAGAATAGAAAACTACAAATTCACACTGCTGAGACGTTCGTAATTGTTTATTTATTCAGCCCAAATATATTTGATGGTGCCTTGTTTAGTTGTTTACAGATTCTTTAATCCTCTGTTCACCCTTCATAATAGTGAAGATAATTATAGTTGTCTGCTTGAGGTGAACTGCATTTCTTTGCTGAAAGTGATTGTAGGTCGTAGGTTGAGATGTGCTGGAAGATGACGAGGCTCGTGTCTGGGGTGGAGTGGAGATGTGCTGAGCTATAGTTTATAGCTAACAACGTCGTAGCCGTGGTGCTGACTGGTAATTTATGCATTGGAACATGGTGCACTAAGTTCAGCAAGGATTTTTTAATCACCTCATAATTACTTTTCGGTTTCTCAGGGAATCATTGTAACAAGTACTATGTGCCATTTGGTAACAAGCTGTTGTGATGAGTTATTCCTCTCTGGTAGACTACAGTACCAAGAGGTGGTTTTGATATCTCTTCTCAAATCTGATATTCAGTATCCACATGGGGCAAACAACAGGGGCTATACGTTTGATGTGATAATGCTTTGTAGGTGGATATGTTTTCTCTCAGATATTGTATGAATGGAATCAAATTCCCCAGTACGCTTGGTAAGGATCCGATGTGTAATGGCACTGTATCAGGCATTAACAAAACATCATCCTGCAAAAAGCATCTGTTTTCATTATCCTGCAGTCTAATGTTGGTTCATCACAGCACAGAGACAGAATGCTCCTGTCCTTTTCATCTCCCTGCACACCAATGGTCTGAATGCATAGCCAAACAGCTGTGACAGGGCAGAAGACAGGATACACCCTAGTGAACTAATCCCTCTCTCAAAATGTGCATTTTACATGCGGTAGTCACTGGTATCCTGCCAAGATGGCCGCTGGGGCGCTAGCATTGTGCTGTTTGATTTTAATTTAGAATCTCCTTCAACACCCTCTGACTGACTGAATGACTGACCCTCTGACTGACCCTCTGACTGACTGACTGACTGACTGACCCTCTGACTGACTGACTGACTGACCCTCTGACTGACTGACTGACTGACCCTCTGACTGACTGACTGACCGACTGACTGACTGACTGACTGACCCTCTGACTGACTGACCCTCTGACTGACTGACTGACCCTCTGACTGACCGACCCTCTGACTGACTGACTGACCGACCCTCTGACTGATTGACTGACTGACTGACCGACTCTCTGACTGATTGACTGACTGACTGACCGACTCTCTGACTGACCGACCCTCTGACTGACTGACTGACTGACCCTCTGACTGATTGACTGACTGACTGACCGACTCTCTGACTGACCGACCCTCTGACTGACTGACCGACCCTCTGACTGATTGACTGACTGACTGACCGACTCTCTGACTGACCGACCCTCTGACTGACTGACTGACCCTCTGACTGATTGACTGACTGACTGACTGACTGACAGACTGACTGACTGACCCTCTGACTGATTGACTGACCGACTGACTGACGAACCGACTGGCCGACATGGTGCTTGGTAAACGTGGTGAAGTCAGATTCTCATTTTTTTAATCGATGAATTAAAGGGGCTTTTTATTATCAGTCATTAAATGTTAACAAGTCCCTCCTCTCTGACGTCATCAAGCTTTCTGTTAAGACAGATATGTCGGTCACTCTTCAAATCAGTTGCAGGTCAGAAAGTTTGCATAAAGCATTTGTAAATCCTTCACAGTGATGAGGTGCCGAATATGTAAAAGTCCTTCATATTGTCTTACTGAAGATACACTTAGCAAGAGGTCATCATAAACAATCTGCCATCACTGCCATCGTCATCATTTTCTCATCCCAGAGTGGGTGTGGGAATAGCCAATCATCTCAGTCCTAGAATATTTGCTTATTGCTGATGTTGCTGTCTGAAAGTGGAAGGTTGACCTGTTGTTTATGAGGATGTCACCGTGCTGAATGTATATATCTTTTTTCAAGCCAGATGAGACTGCACTTTGTAAGACACTATTCTAACCATTGTGTTGCACCACAAGATATTTATCTGGTCATTCCATGTAATTTACACACACTTTACTATTCTATAGTAAAATACCAGGAGCTAATGAATCGTTTAGCCTGGAATGCTAATAGGTTGCATCCTTAGATACACAGATGATTCATGCAGTGCTTTATCATACCCTACTCTTGGGTTCAAGTGTGATCTGTTCAGTAGCAGTCATGTGGTGGGAGTAGATCTGTGTTGCTCTGACCTGTGACTAGAATATTAACGCTTCTCCAACATTCAGACACAGAAACAGCCAACCCAGCCCGCCCCTCCCCCCCACCTAGGGCGTACTGTCTGATCCCACTACGCACACGCACACACACACACACACACACACACACACACACACACACACACACACACACACACACACACACACACACACACACACACACACACACACACACACACACACACACACACACACACACACACACTCTGATGCCCCCACAGGGACAGAGACAGCCCCCCAAACACAGAGAGATCTCAGCAGATTATTTATCCATACAATTATCCTAATGGAGCAGCGGCATTAGGTAATACGTGGCCAGATTGAATTATCACTGTGAGCTGTGAGTCTCCCTTTATCTCAGTCTTATTCAACACTAGAACACTGAAAGAACCGACTTCCACACAGAACAATGTACCAAACCAAACACTGTAGTACACGTATCTCTGTCCTTGAGCTTGTCTATTCATGTTCTGTATTATGTGATGTTTCATGTTTTGATTGGAGCCCAGGAAGAGTAGCTGCTGCATGAGAAGCAGCTAATGGGGATCCTAATAAATTAAATAATAAAGAAATATCAGCGTGTATCACAGTACAACACCAGCATACAGTGGGAGCATCCTTTATGCAGCAACACGCGCACAACATGAGCTAATGCAGTGTGGCTGTGAACGTGCCACTTCCAAGCCATTATCTTGCCATTGATGAGGTCTGGATGGGATGAACTTGAAGGGAAACTCCTAGTGCAGGCTACAGTGGGAAGTTGAGCTCGCTTCATTGTGACCTTTACAGTGTTTTACCCATTGTCTGAGTTTCTGCTGTGACCTATATCAAATGATGGCTGTTGGATTTTGCCCTCGCTGCCGTCCTCTATTTCAACGCGATTACAGATTCTGGTTTGATTGCCCTTCGTTTTAGGTCATCCAAAAATATTGTGATAATTTCCTAAGCTAATACGCTTACGCCATCTGGGATTGGTTTAGTCTGCCTTAGGATGGGTACATGCCAGGTCTGGTCAGAGAATCAATCTGTACATTACCATCCAGCAATAAACTGATGATGTTTACCATGTGACCAACGATGGATCTCATTGCTGAGGGTGAGCCTAGTTCATCATAAGGAGCCTTATCAGCCCAGGTCACAAAAGAACAAAGAGATCTCACAAAAAAATGACTCTCATCTTACTGAGGGAATGACAGTGCTTCACTTACTGTCTGGAAAAGAATGGAGTCTTACAGTACATTTTTCATAGGTTTTTCAGCATTTGCCTTTCCTCAGAATGATCACCTGAATACAGAGAAATAGCTAACATGCTAAATGTGCTAACGCTTCAGTCTGCCGAGCTTCAGCACGACATATGTGGCAAAGAACTCACATCCATCTTGTTCAGTTATAAATGCTTTGCAGAACCATCCTCCTGAACAGGTCACAGGACTAAAACGGTAGCATGCAAGCAAGTTGTGTGTTTTGTAATGTTTCTGCCTGAGGTTAATGACTGTCTAACAGTTACGCAAGCCTTTATTTGATTTATTTCTTATTCATATTTATTTATTTAGACTATATTTTCCTTGTTCATTATTTCCCCCTAACCCCCTAACCCCTCCCCTAATTGGAAAAAACAAATGCAATATATTTTCCTTGTTAATTATTTTCCCCTAACGCTACTACCCCTGCCCCTAATTGGAATAAACTCATGAAATATATTTTCCTTGTTAATTATTTTCCCCTAACCCTACTACCCCTACCTTAATTGGAGTAAACTAATGGATAACAATACGTAGGCTTCCAATTCCAGCTTCTACATACTATATACATTTACAGGACACGGTGACCCAAGCCTTAGCATAGTGCTCACATTGATTTAACTAGCACACTGGTCTACTCTCCGGTCCTGGAGGGTTGCTGGGTGATTTAACTAGCACACTGGTCTACTCTCTGGTCCTGGAGGGTTGCTGGGTGATTTAACTAGCACACTGGTCTACTCTCTGGTCCTGGAGAGTTGCTGGGTGATTTAACTAGCACACTGGTCTACTCTCCGGTCCTGGAGGGTTGCTGGGTGATTTAACTAGCACACTGGTCTACTCTCTGGTCCTGGAGAGTTGCTGGGTGATTTAACTAGCACACTGGTCTACTCTCTGGTCCTGGAGGGTTGCTGGGGGATTTAACTAGCACACTGGTCTACTCTCTGGTCCTGGAGGGTTGCTGGGTGATTTAACTAGCACACTGGTCTACTCTCTGGTCCTGGAGGGTTGCTGGGTGATTTAACTAGCACACTGGTCTACTCTCTGGTCCTGGAGGGTTGCTGGGTGATTTAACTAGCACACTGGTCTACTCTCTGGTCCTGGAGGGTTGCTGGGTGATTTAACTAGCACACTGGTCTACTCTCCGGTCCTGGAGGGTTGCTGGGTGATTTAACTAGCACACTGGTCTACTCTCTGGTCCTGGAGGGTTGCTGGGTGGTTTAACTAGCACACTGGTCTACTCTCCGGTCCTGGAGGGTTGCTGGGTGATTTAACTAGCACACTGGTCTACTCTCTGGACCTGGAGGGTTGCTGGGTGGTTTAACTAGCACACTGGTCTACTCTCCGGTCCTGGAGTGTTGCTGGGTGATTTAACTAGCACACTGGTCTACTCTCTGGTCCTGGAGGGTTGCTGGGTGATTTAACTAGCACACTGGTCTACTCTCTGGTCCTGGAGGGTTGCTGGGTGATTTAACTAGCACACTGGTCTACTCTCTGGTCCTGGAGGGTTGCTGGGTGATTTAACTAGCACACTGGTCTACTCTCCGGTCCTGGAGGGTTGCTGGGTGATTTAACTAGCACACTGGTCTACTCTCTGGACCTGGAGGGTTGCTGGGTGATTTAACTAGCACACTGGTCTACTCTCTGGTCCTGGAGGGTTGCTGGGTGATTTAACTAGCACACTGGTCTACTCTCCGGTCCTGGAGTGTTGCTGGGTGATTTAACTAGCACACTGGTCTACTCTCTGGTCCTGGAGTGTTGCTGGGTGATTTAACTAGCACACTGGTCTACTCTCTGGTCCTGGAGGGTTGCTGGGTGATTTAACTAGCACACTGGTCTACTCTCCGGTCCTGGAGTGTTGCTGGGTGATTTAACTAGCACACTGGTCTACTCTCTGGTCCTGGAGGGTTGCTGGGTGATTTAACTAGCACACTGGTCTACTCTCCGGTCCTGGAGGGTTGCTGGGTGTGAACCCTGTGTTTTTGTTGGTGAACATCAAGTTAAAGATGGAATATACTGTAGTTTGTTTATGATTAATCATGAAATGTGTTATAAAGTGAATGTTCCCTTATGAAAGATCCTCCAATATCCTAATGTGCTGGAGCTTGGGAACGATGTTGTTGTGCCATAAACATCCAGATTAATTGAGACACTCTCTTGTTCAGCATTATAGTATGGCTCCTACATGTGTTGAACCATATTTTTTGGGGGTCACTTCATTTTACAGACGCCCTTGGCAACCATGCCATAACGTCAGCAGAGGAGGCTGGTGGGAGGAGCAAAAGGAGGACAGGCTCATTGTAATGGCTGGAATGGAATCAATGGAACGGTATCAGACACATCAAACATATGGAAACCACGTTTGACTCCGTTCCATTCCAGCTATTACAATGAGCCCATCCTCCTATAGCTCCTCCCACCAGCCTCCCCTGAACTCCAGAGAACTGTTTTCTTTTATCCACTTGTCCCCATACCCATGGCTGTCCATGACTGGGAGAGTGCTAATCCGACATAGCCCAGATAATGCACTTTCCACTTGTTATAGAACAGGTTTCACACACTAAACCCCCCACAAAGATTACTCACTGTGATATTGATAAAAATGGTTTTTAGGGTGTTTTAAGGAATATTCTATATCATTTCAATCTTGAAACAGATTACACGGTAATCCAATCCAGTTTATCCTCTTACACATTTAGAGAACCCAGACTCTTAGTTAACCCTTTAAGTTGCAATCGGCTGCAACATTCTTGGTTGCTATCTTTGCTAGAGGGTCTCTTTTGACAGATATCCAGGATGTCAACCTTAGCCTCAGGCCCCAACCTTATCTGTTCTTCTACAATTGGAAAAATAGGTGCTTTTATGATGTGGATACAACACCATTGGAAGCAACTGCAAACAAAAACGCTTAACCTAGTTCTATAACGTACAAAATGTGAAAATGATGTCCTTTATGATGTGGATGGACAAAGCAACTACAAACAGCACTCTTAACCTAGTTCTATGAAGCAGTATGAAGCACATAAAGGTAAATTTTTTGTAATATTAATTTGTAATGTTTCAGACTGCAAGGGCATCGCGTACGGTATTTTAATCTAAAGAATTGCCCTAACAGATGCTCACGTAGTGCTCTTTAGTGAATGTTCAAGACGTTGAAATGTATTTTGATATTGCAAGCTTAAAGCACAGATCCACCCTCTTACTGACGTCTATATTTAGGAGACTGGTGGGTCAGAAAGAATAAAACAGGACCAAAATGGGTATTGTAGTGCAGACCACACAGTAACCCTGAGGCCTCTATCACAACACTGCTTGACATAAGAGCACTGCATCCCTCTGAATACTACTCACTCACCGGTCCAGTTACCATGACACATCCTACACTTCCATCCATGTCTGAGCCCATTTGAGCTTCTCCTTCATTCCTTGTGAAATGAAAGACATGATTGATTTGGAGCATTAGCGTTTGTATTAGCAGACCAGGTCTTGCCTCATGGTAGAAACAGGGATGCTATTGTCTGATAAAGCACGTATGTCTATCATTAGCATCGAGACAAGAGGACTGTGTGTGTAGTGTACTTACCCCTGAATGAAAATTAGACCATATTATACACTGAGTGGACAAAACATTAGGAACAGCTGCTTTTTCCATGACAGACAGGTGAAAGCTCTTATTGTTGTCACTTGTTAAATCCACTTCAGTCAGTGTAGATGAAGGGGAGGAGACGGGTTGAAGAAGGATGTTCAAGCCTTGAGACAATTGAGACATGGATGGTGTATGTGTGCCATTCAGAGGGTGAATGGGCAAGACTAAATATTGAAGTGCCTTTCAACGGGGTATGGTAGTAGGTGCCAGGTGCACCGGTTTGTGTCAAGAACTGCAACGCAGCTGGGTTTTTCACGCTCAACAGTTTCCTGTGTGTATCAAGAATAGTCCACCACCCAAAGGACATCCAGCCAACTTGACACAACCGTAGAAAGCATTGGAGTCAGCAGCCCCGTGGAACGCTTTCAAATACCTTGGTAGAGTTCATGCCCTGACGAATTGAGGCTGTTCTGAGGGCAAAAGGGGGCCAACTAATGTTCTGTACACTCAGTGTATACACACTATGATACATGAAACTTATGCTCAAATTATGAGTTATTTATCAAATTAACTCAAAATTGTGCTAATTTGGATGTAGATTCTACTGAAGTTAGTTTGTAGTAATGAAAAGTCAGGCGATAACTGTAAGCTTTTCAGTGATATTTTCACAGAATCCCACCACATATACATCATCAGATTTTCCTTATCTAGGGTGTTGTGTTCTACCCAATCCATCTAGAGTCCTGTGTTCTACCCAATCCATCTAGAGTCCTGTGTTTTACCCAATCCATCTAGAGTCCTGTGTTCTACCCAATCCATCGAGAGTCCTGTGTTCTACCCAATCCGTCTAGAGTCCTGTGTTCTACCCAATCCATCTAGAGTCCTGTGTTCTACCCAATCCATCTAGAGTCATGTGTTCTACCCAATCCATCGAGAGTCCTGTGTTCTACCCAATCCATCTAGAGTCCTGTGTTTTACCCAATCCATCTAGAGTCCTGTGTTTTACCCAATCCATCTAGTGTCCTGTGTTCTACCCAATCCATCTAGAGTCCTGTGTTCTACCCAATCCATCTAGAGTCCTGTGTTCTACCCAATCCATCTAGAGTCCTGTGTTTTACCCAATCCATCGAGAGTCCTGTGTTCTACCCAATCCATCTAGAGTCCTGTGTTCTACCCAATCCATCTAGAGTCCTGTGTTTTACCCAATCCATCTAGAGTCCTGTGTTTTACCCAATCCATCTAGTGTCCTGTGTTCTACCCAATCCATCTAGAGTCCTGTGTTCTACCCAATCCATCTAGAGTCCTGTGTTCTACCCAATCCATCTAGAGTCCTGTGTTTTACCCAATCCATCGAGAGTCCTGTGTTTTACCCAATCCATATAGAGTCCTGTGTTCTACCCAATCCATCTAGAGTCCTGTGTTCTACCCAATCCATCTAGAGTCCTGTGTTTTACCCAATCCATCTAGAGTCCTGTGTTCTACCCAATCCATCTAGAGTCCTGTGTTTTACCCAATCCATCTAGAGTCCTGTGTTTTACACAATCCATCTAGTGTCCTGTGTTCTACCTAATCCATCTAGAGTCCTGTGTTCTACCCAATCCATCTAGAGTCCTGTGTTTTACCCAATCCATCTAGAGTCCTGTGTTTAACCCAATCCATCGAGAGTCCTGTGTTTTACCCAATCCATCTAGAGTCCTGTGTTTTACCCAATCCATCTAGTGTCCTGTGTTCTACCCAATCCATCTAGAGTCCTGTGTTCTACCCAATCCATCTAGAGTCCTGTGTTCTACCCAATCCATCTAGAGTCCTGTGTTTTACCCAATCCATCTAGAGTCCTGTGTTTTACACAATCCATCTAGTGTCCTGTGTTCTACCTAATCCATCTAGAGTCCTGTGTTCTACCCAATCCATCTAGAGTCCTGTGTTTTACCCAATCCATCTAGAGTCCTGTGTTTAACCCAATCCATCGAGAGTCCTGTGTTCTACCCAATCCATCTAGAGTCCTGTGTTTTACCCAATCCATCTAGAGTCCTGTGTTTTACCCAATCCATCTAGTGTCCTGTGTTCTACCCAATCCATCTAGAGTCCTGTGTTCTACCCAATCCATCTAGAGTCCTGTGTTCTACCCAATCCATCTAGAGTCCTGTGTTTTACCCAATCCATCGAGAGTCCTGTGTTTTACCCAATCCATATAGAGTCCTGTGTTCTACCCAATCCGTCTAGAGTCCTGTGTTCTATCCAATCCGTCTAGAGTCCTGTGTTCTACCCAATCCGTCTAGAGTCCTGTGTTTTACCCAATCCGTCTAGTGTCCTGTGTTCTACCCAATCCATCTAGAGTTCTGTGTTCTACCCAATCCATCTAGAGTCCTGTGTTCTACCCAATCCATCTAGAGTCCTGTGTTTTACCCAATCCATCTAGAGGTCTGTGTTCTACCCAATCCATCTAGAGTCCTGTGTTCTACCCAATCCATCTAGAGTCCTGTGTTTTACCCAATCCATCTAGAGGTCTGTGTTCTACCCAATCCATCTAGAGTCCTGTGATTTACCCAATCCATCTAGGGTCCTGTGTTTTACCCAATCCATCTAGGGTCCTGTGTTTTACCCAATCCATCTAGAGTCCTGTGTTTTACACAATCCATCTAGGGTCCTGTGTTTTACACAATCCATCTAGAGTCCTGTGTTTTACCCAATCCATATAGAGTCCTGTGTTTATTTTTGCTCAGTCATGTAAAATAGCAAGATGTTATCCTGTATTTTTAGCCTTATCTAGAATGAGAATTACACCAAAAAAATAAATACATTGTCTGAAGATTTTGTTGCACTATCTGACATAAAACAAAAAGGGGACAGTTTGATGAAAAAGCTTCAAATAAAGGTTAAAATACATGATTACGCCAAACACATCATTATTTCAATCATTGTTGGCATTGTGTACGGTCTCTAATGTGGCACATTGCTTATCTTGTTTCATGCGTCAAATTAGTCTCAATCAGACAATCACATTATATTATTCACGCATATGAGAGCTGATTGCTCCTTTTTTATGCTCTTGTGATCACAGCATCTTAAAATAGATATCTTGTATACATGACATGATCATGAGTACATTCCGCTACTTGTCTACAGCAGAGTTCGCTAACTAAATCTAGTTGATCCCTGATCTACAGTCTGAGATCATGTACTGACGGCCCTCGGGCTGAATCTAGTTGATCCTTGGTCTACAGTCTGAGATCATGTACTGTATGGTCTCGCAGTGATGTTTTGGGTTTCACATTGATTACATTGCTGAACTTTTGACCTTGCTTGCTATGCCAAAGAAATATTGTATATAGGTCTGTATTCGAGATCATGCACACAAGTGAATCCTTTTGACTGTAGATGTACACAGATGTACTATCTCAATGTAACCAGTTTCTCACAGCAGGAAAATAATCCTGCATCAACAGGAAATAGCAGTTGTTATGTGGATTATAATTCAGGGATATTTTTGTAAAGGTTGATACATTTTTAGTTAGGATAAATAAAGTTGGATACTTAAAAGTGGAAATTACAAACTTTAAAAGCCGTTTTTAAATCTGGAATTTGCATTTCCTTTTGCTCTGTGACAACACAGTGATCAAATGAAGAGAGCACTTCTCTATTAGACCATGTACTTCCATCACAGCATCTTAAAATAGATCTCCTTACCTCCCGACCCGACGAGCATAAAGAAAACACCTGTTCCTAGCTAAATGTTCAGTGTTTTTAAATTCATTGGTAGAAAAATGGTAAAACCTATCAGAGCTTTCAAGGGATTCACTGTTTTCATGCACGGAAATATACAGTGGAGTCCAAAATGATTGGATCCCTTGGAGATAATAAAATTAGACTGTATGTCACGCCCTGACCGTAGAGATCTTTTTATTCTCTATGTTTGGTTGGTCAGGGTGTGACTCGGGTGGGAAACTCTATGTTCTTTGTTTCTATGTTTTGGCCGGGTATGGTTCTCAATCAGGGACAGCTGTCTATCGTTATCTCTGATTGGGAATCATACTTAGGCAGCCTTTTTTCCTTTTGTATTTGTGGGTAGTTGTCTTTGTTAGTGGCATTATAGCCTAAGTAAGCTTCCTGGTCGTTTCCTTGTTCTTTGTTTTGTTGGCAACATTTATCAATAAAAGAAATGTACGCTCACCATGCTGCACCTTGGTCCGGTCATTTCCACGACGACAGCGATCGTGACACTGTATGAATTAAATTATACGAATACTGAGCTACACTACATGGCCAAAAGTATGTGGATTCAACTACACCTGTTGCTGACAGTGTATAAAATCGAGCACACAGCCATGCAATCTCCATAGACAAAAAATTGGAAGTTGAATGGCCTGTGCTGAAGAGCTCAGTGACTTTCAGCGTGGCACCGTCATTGGATACCGCCTTTCCAACAAGTCAGTTTGTCAAATTTATGCCCTGCTAGAACTACCCTGGTCAACTGTAAGTGCTGTTATTATGAAGTGGAAATGTCTAGAAGCAACAACGGCTAAGCTGTGAAGCGGTAGGAAACACAAGCTCACAGAATGGGACCGCCGAGTGCTGAAGTGCGTAAACACCGTCTGTCCTGGGTTGCAACACTTACTACCGATTTCCAAACTATCTCTGGAAGCAACTTCAGCACAATAACTGTTTGTCGGGAGCAATGTTCCCTCTGATTCTTTCCAGCACTGAGCAAATTTCAGGTCTGCTGAGCGCAAACTTCTAGCTAGCATTTACTGTGAACACTGAGGCTGTCCCCGCTTTATGTTACAGTAGCTATGTAGCCATGTAGGCTACTGTGGCTATTTGATCATAATGTAGGCCTACCAGAATGGCCTACCATCAAAAATAATTGAGAAAATGAATCCAATAACATTTTAACATGGAAATAGCTGTTCTATCATTCAGCCTACAGTAGCAGCCAATGTGTTGTGTTCAATGTAGGTCTACATTCCATGAGACTTTAAAAAAACCTGCAGAGCTTGACATTAACCTGTTTATCAACTTGTCCTTCAGTAGCAGCAGCTTGTATGTGAGTGGGTGTGCGTAGAGTCAGTGTAAATGTATGTGCATATTATGTGTGAGTGAGAATATGATGGAGTACGTGTTTGTGTGTATGTTGGAGTGACAGTGTGTGTGTGTGTGAGTGTGTAGGGCCCTGTGAGTGTGCATAGAGTCAGTGCAAATACTGAAATAAAACGTCAATTAAGATATAAGGTAAACTTCTGTTGTTCGATGCAAGAAACGCCTTCACAAACTAAAATACATTATTATTCTCATACCATTATTAGAGAGAATCAGACAAATCATGCTACCCTCTGACTATTGGCCACTTAGCTTATTCAAGCCTGTCTCAAAATGCAACACTGCCCCTTTAAGACAAAAAAAAGCTCTTTACCTGACTCACTTTTCAAATATGTCTAGAAATGTAGAAATTTTTTGATCTTGTAGGAAGCAATCACTCCCCTATTGCTGACTACAAATTATCTATAACTGGGCTAATAACTCACTAACTAGCAAAGGATATCAACAAAATGTTTAGTTGTGGCTACATTCAGCTCTCCTGTTGATCGGGGAAAAAAGAGCATCTACTCATGACTGCTCATGCTGTAAACACAGTCCAGTTCAAAGCTCTAGAACAGTGGTCACCAACCTTTTCCGAATCAAGATCACTTTCTGAGTCAAAATGCAAGCCGAGAACTACCGCTCAGATTTCTTTTTAACATGACTTAAAAAACGTAAGCCTGCCAAGTGGTGCAGTGGTCTAAGGCACTGCATCGCAGTGCTTGAGGCATCACTACAGACCCAGGTTCGATCTCAGGCTGTGTCAACCGGGAGATCCATGAGGTGGCGCACAATTGGCCCAGCGTCGTCAGGGTTAGGGGAGGGTTTGGTTGGCTGGGATTTCCTTGTCCCATCATGCTCTAGCGACTCCTTGTGGCGGGCCGGGCGCTTGCAAGCTGACTTCCGCTCACTGTACAGTGTTTCCTCCAACTCATTGGTGCGGCTGGTTTCCTGGTTAAGCGACCAGTGTGCCAAGAAGCAGTGCGGCTTGGCAGGGTCATGTTTCATGGGACGCATGTCTCTTGACCTTCGCCTCTCCCGAGTCCGTAGGGGAGTTGCAGCGATGGGACAAGACTGTAACTACCAATTGGATATCACGAAAAAGTACTCAAAAAAGATATATTAAAAAAACAAGTTGTAAGCCTATGCACATTAACCAATTAAAAATAGAATTGTAGCAATGAAGTTTGTGCAGTAAACTATAGGCCCAAAACATTATCACTGCATATTAGCTTTGCTTGAATTGCCCTGCTAACGCATTGTTGTTCAAGCCATTTAAAAATATATATATTTGGATTATATTGAAGGCTATATGATCACACTGGTAATATATCTGTTTGTTGTATTACTTGGGAGGCACAGCTGAGTGAGCATACATTTAAATAATTTGATTTTTATTTTTTATTTCACTGGGCTGATGGTGCCTGCATCTGATGGTCAGTCTCAGCGGAGGGAGAGAGCAGCAGACTGAGGGTCGCCTCTCAACATCCCTCCGCTCTCCCTTCCCTCCACAGACACTGACCAAAAAGAGACACCATGTTACTGCTGATGGCGTAACTCGAGTCGCACCGCATTATTTCTGCCTCATGCACAAATTCATGTTGTTACTCCTATGAACAGAGAAAGTAAAATACTCCTCTATATTAAAAAAGACCCAAGCCGCTAATAATAACAACAACACAAGCCTACAGATACACTTTCCTACTCATTCATTACTGCTGCAGTGCTTGTTGTGGCGCTGAGTGGAAATAGGAAGAACACACATTTCATGGCTTATAAAAGTGTTGAATACAAAGTGTTGACATTGCTGAGTAAGAACTTAAACATGAAGTCAGTCATAAAAACAGCATATCTTTGCTGTACTCAGAGTCTCGTGGTTTTAAACAGTTTGAAATCTCACAGTATCAACTTTGCTGTAGCTTTCTTTAACGCCTGCGACGTTACTGCAGACACGGTCATCTGAGCCAACCGATTGGACAGCGGTAGGCCTTTAATGCACTTGATTTGCTCTCTGGGCCCCCGGGAAGACAGAGTTTGTACCTTCAGCCTGAGAAAAATAAAAAATATTGGAACACAAGGCTTTATCGTTTAGTTTTCTACAGAAATGTTTGTCGATCAACTAGGAATGCCTTGGTGACCACTGCTCTAGAAAGTTGAGTGTAGTTCTATCTTGTGCTTCACTCTGTGGGCTGATATTTCTGTGAGGCAGTCTTTTAGAGGGAACTTTGGTCAGGAGCTTCATGAAATGGGTATCCATGGCTGGAGTGGTATAAAGCTCGCTGGAGCAGTGGAAACGTGTTCTCTGGAGTGATGAATCACGCCTCACCATCTGGCAGTCCGATGGACAAATCTGTGTTTGGCGGATGCCAGGAGAGCGCTACCTGCCCCAATGCATAATGCCAACTGTAAAGTTTGGTGGAGGAGGAATAATGGTCTGGAGCTGTTTTTCGTGTTTTGAGCTAGGCCCCTTAGTTCCTTCCAGAAAAGGGAATTATTAACGCTACAGCATACAATGACATTCTAGATAATTCTGTGCTTTCAACTTTGTGGCTACAGTTTGGGTAAGGCCCTTTCCTGTTTCAGCATGACAATGCCCTCATGCACATACAGAAATTTACCAAGTACCAGGACATTTTAGCCAAGGAGGCTGAAACTTGGCCGCAAGTGGATCTTCCAGCAAGACAATAACCCCAAGCACACATCAAAATCCACTAAGAAATTGCCTATTGACCACAAAATCAACATTTTGCAATGGCCGTCTCAGTGTTCGGACTTGAACCCGATTGAAAACCTTGGTTTGATTTGAACAGGGCAGTCCGTAAGCGCAGACGAAGGATATCAAGGATCTGGAAAGATTCTATATGGAGGAATGTCTACGATCCCTCCCAAAGTGTTTACTAATCTCACAAAACATTTTCGAAAAGGATCAGTGTCGCTATCCTCACAAGGAGAAGGTGCTGGAGTATTGAAAACAGGGGAGGATGGTTTGATGAGCATGACAATGAAAACCATATTCCCTGGCCGTTTCAGTCACCAGATCTCAACCCAATGGAACACTTCTGGGAGATTCTGGAGCGGCGCCTGAGACAGCGTTTTCCACCACCATCAACAAAACACCAAATGATGGAAGTTCTCGAAGAATGGTGTCGCATCCCTCCAACAGAGTTCCAGACTCCTGTAGAATCTATGACAAGACGCATTGAAGCGGTTCCGGCAGCTCCTGGTGGCCCAACTCCCTATTATTTGAAGACACTTTATGTTAGTTGTTTATTTTATTTTGGCAGTTAACTGTATTTTATTACCCAACACAAACTATTCTGAGTCAATGCTTTTGTCACCATTCAGGTTTTTCCATAGGCTTTCCTCCTTGCAATCAGCCATTAAAGCGATGAGGCTGCTATGCAGAGTGGTTGTAGCGTAATGCCGGCTTGACAAAACGAACCCCTGGCTGATTCCGTCTGACATGCAGTTAACAGAACACCATAGCATCAACATAACAACCTGCATTGTTACCCAACAGAAACTGTTCTGCGTCAATGCTTTTGTCACTATTTGTGTTTTCCCATAGGCTTTCCTCCCTGCAATCAGCCATTAAAGCGATGAGGCTGCTATGCAGAGTGGTTGTAGCGTAATGCCGGCTTGACAAAACAAACCCCTGCTAGGCCGTGGCCTGATTCCGTCTGACGCCCCCAGTGGAAGTGTCTCTTGGCGGGCTTCTCACACCGCTCTGGAGTGGCATCTCTGCTGGTGCTAACCACTTTCACAGGGGCATATTTAGAGATTCATTTCTCACTGATTAAATCACCCACTCGGCCACGCTGGAAAACGCATTTCCACATCGCTTCACAATTTTCACCGTTTAGGAAACACCTGTCAAAACAGAGTCGTTTTCTTTGCCTCCGGGTCCCTCTGAAAGAGACGATTGCTGATATGACTTGAGTTAGAGAAGCTGAGGAGAGATGAGAATGTTTAAGGGCCTTGAAAAATCTTGTTCACTTTTACATTTGACATAACGAGCATCGCTCGTGTATTGTGAGTAGAAACATGTTTGGTATGTGCTAATATATTTTACTCTACATCTCTATCTATTATATTAGACATTTTACTCTCTCATGGTAAATTATGCTGTTATATCAGGAGAATATTAGACATAGTTTCTTATGGTGAAAAACAGTGTATTTGGAAAGTATTCAGACCCCTTTACTTTTTCCACATTTTGTTACGTTACAGACTTATTCTAAAATTGATTAAATCGTTTTTTTCCCTCATCAATCTAAACACAATACCCATAATGACATAGCGAAAACAGTTTAGACATTTTTGAAAATTTAATTTAAAAAGAAAACTGTAGGGATGGTGCCAGGTTTCTTCCAGATGTGAGGCTTGGGATTCAGGGCAAAGAGTTCAATCTTGGTTTCATCAGACCAGAGAATCTTGTTTCTCATGGTCCTTTAGGTGCCTTTTGGCAAACTCCAAGTGGGCTGTAATGTGCCTTTTACTGAGGCGTGGTTTCCGTCTGGCAACTCTACCATAAAGGTCTGATTGGTGGAGTGCTGCAGACATGGTTGTCCTTCTGGAAGGCTCTCCCATCTCCACAGAGGAACTCTGGAGCTCTGTCAGAGTGACAATTGGGTTTTTGGTCACCTCCCTGACCAAGGCCCTTCTTCCACGATTACTCAGTTTGGCCAGGCGGCCAGACTCTTCTAAGAAGAGTCTTGGCGGTTCCAAACTTCTTCCATTTATGAATTATGGAGGCCACTGTATTATTTGGGACCTTCAATGCTGCAAAAATATTTTGGTACCCTTCTACAGATCTGTGCCTCGACACAATCCGGTCTCGAAGCTCTACGGACAATTCCTTCGACCTCATGGCTTGATCCTCAACACTGGGGCCCCACAAGGGTGCATTCTGAGCCCTCTCCTGTACTCCCTGTTCACTCACGACTGCGTGGCCATGCATGCCTCCAACTCAATCATCAAGTTTGCGGACGACACTACAGTGGTAGGCTTAATTACCAACAACGACGAGAATGCCTACAGGGAGGAGGTGAGGGCCCTCGGAGTGTGGTGTCAGGAAAATAACCTCACACTCAAAGTCAAGAAAACAAAGGAGATGATCTTGGACTTCAGGAAACAGCAGAGGGAGCACCCCCCTATCCACATTGACGGGACAGTAGTGGAGAGGGTAGGAAGTTTTAAGTTCCTCGGTGTACACATCACGGACAAACTGAATTGGTCCACCCACACAGACAGCGTTGTGAAGAAGGCGCAGCAGCGCCTCTTCAACCTCAGGAGGCTGAAGAAATTTGGCTTGTCACCAAAAGCACTCACAAACTTATACAGATGCACAATCGAGAGCATCCTGTCGGGCTGTATCGCCATCTGGTATGGCAACTGCTCCGCCCACAACCGTAAGGCTCTCCAGAGGGTAGTGAGGTCTGCACAACGCATCACCGGGGGCAAACTACCTGCCCTCCAGGACACCTACACCACCCGATGTCACAGGAAGGCCATAAAAATCATCAAGGACAACAACCACCCGAGCCACTGCCTGTTCACCCCGCTATCATCCAGAAGGAGAGGTCAGTACAGGTGCATCAAAGCAGGGACCGAGAAACTGAAAAACAGCTTCTATCTCAAGGCCATCAGACTGTTAAACAGCCACCACTAACATTGAGTGGCTGCTGCCAACATACTGACTCAACTCCAGCCACTTTAATAATGTAAAAATGTATCTAAAAAGTGTATCACTAGCCACTTTAAACAATGCCACTTCATATAATTTTTATTTATTTATTTCACCTTTATTTAACCAGGTAGGCAAATTGAGAACACGTTCTCATTTACAATTGCGACCTGGGCAAGATAAAGCAAAGCAGTTCGACACATACAACAACACAGAGTTACACATGGAGTAGAACAAACATACAGTCAATAATACAGTGAAAAATAAGTATATATACAATGTGAGCAAGTGAGGTGAGATAAGGGAGGTGAAGGCAAACAAAATATATATAAAAATAAATAAAAATATAAAAAGGCCATGGTGGCGAAGTAAATACAATATAGCAAGTAAAAAAAAACACTGGAATGGTTGGTTTGCAGTGGAAGAAAGTGCAAAGTAGAGATAGAAATAATGGGGTGCAAAGAAGCAAAAATAAATAAATAAATACAGTAGGTAAAGAGGTAGTTGTTTGGGCTAAATTATAGATGGGCTATGTACAGGTGCAGTAATCTATGAGCTGCTCTGACAGCTGGTGCTTAAAGCTAGTGAGGGAGATAATTGTTTCCAGTTTCAGAGATTTTTGTAGTTCGTTCCAGTCATTGGTAGCAGAGAACTGGAAGGAGAGGCGGCCAAAGGAAGAATTGGTTTTGGGGGTGACCAGAGAGATATACCTGCTGGAGCGCGTGCTACAGGTAGGTGCTGCTATGGTGACCAGCGAGCTGAGATAAGGGGGGACTTTACCTAGCAGGGTCTTGTAGATGACCTGGAGCCAGTGGGTTTGGCGACGAGTATGAAGCGAGGGCCAGCCAACGAGAGTGTACAGGTCGCAGTGGTGGGTAGTGTATGGGGCTTTGGTGACAAAACGGATGGCACTGTGATAGACTGCATCCAATTTATTGAGTAGGGTATTGGAGGCTATTTTGTAAATGACATCACCGAAGTCGAGGATTGGTAGGATGGTCAGTTTTACAAGGGTATGTTTGGCAGCATGAGTGAAGGATGCTTTGTTGCGGAATAGGAAGCCAATTCTAGATTTAACTTTGGATTGGAGATGTTTGATGTGAGTCTGGAAGGAGAGTTTACAGTCTAACCAGACACCTAGGTATTTGTAGTTGTCCACATATTCTAAGTCAAAGCCGTCTAGAGTAGTGATGTTGGACAGGCGGGCAGGTGCAGGCAGCGATCGGTTGAAGAGCATGCATTTAGTTTTACTTGTATTTAAGAGCAATTGGAGGCCACGGAAGGAGAGTTGTATGGCATTGAAGCTCGCCTGGAGGGTTGTTAACACAGTGTCAAAAGAAGGGCCAGAAGTATACAGAATAGTGTCGTCTGCGTAGAGGTGGATCAGAGACTCACCAGCAGCAAGAGCGACATCATTGATGTATACAGAGAAGAGAGTCGGTCCAAGAATTGAACCCTGTGGCACCCCCATAGAGACTGCCAGAGGCCCGGACAACAGACCCTCCGATTTGACACACTGAACTCGATCAGAGAAGTAGTTGGTGAACCAGGCGAGGCAATCATTAGAGAAACCAAGGCTGTCGAGTCTGCCGATGAGGATGTGGTGATTGACAGAGTCAAAAGCCTTGGCCAGGTCAATGAATACGGCTGCACAGTATTTTTTCCTATCGATGGCGGTTAAGATATCGTTTATGACCTTGAGCGTGGCTGAGGTGCACCCATGACCAGCTCTGAAACCAGATTGCATAGCGGAGAAGGTATGGTGGGATTCGAAATGGTCGGTAATCTGTTTGTTAACTTGGCTTTCGAAGACCTTAGAAAGACAGGGTAGGATAGATATGGGTCTGTAGCTGTTTGGGTCAAGAGTGTCCCCCCCTTTGAAGAGGGGGATAACCGCAGCTGCTTTCCAATCTTTGGGAATCTCAGACGACACGAAAGAGAGGTTTAAAAGGCTAGTAATAGAGGTGGCAACAATTTCAGCAGATAGTTTTAGAAAGAAAGGGTCCAGATTATCTAGCCCGGCTGATTTGTAAGGGTCCAGATTTTGCAGCTCTTTCAGAACATCAGCTGACTGTATTTGGGAGAAAGAGAAATGGGGAAGGCTTGGGCGAGTTGCTGTGGGGGGTGCAGTGCTGTTGACCGGGGTAGGGGTAGCCAGGTGGAAAGCATGACCAGCCGTAGAAGAATGCTAATTGAAATTCTCAATTATAGTGGATTTGTCGGTGGTGACAGTGTTTCCTATCTTCAGTGCAGTTGGAAGCTGGGAGGAGGTGTTCTTATTCTCCATGGACTTTACAGTGTTCCAGAACTTTACATACCCTACATTACTCATCTCATATGTATATACTGTACTCTATACCATCTACTGCATCTTGCCTATGCCGTTCTGTACCATCACTCATTCATATATTTTTATGTACATATTCTTCATTCCTTTACACTATGTGTATAAGGTAGTTGTTGTGAAATTGTTAGGTTAGATTACTCGTTGGTTATTACTGCATTGTCGGTGTCACGCCCTGGCCTTAGTATTCTTTGTTTTCTTTATTATTTTAGTTAGGTCAGGGTGTGACATGGGGAATGTTTGTGTTTTGTCGGTTTTGGGTGATTATATGGTAAAGGGGGTGTTGGGTGTATTGTATGGGTTTGTGTGTAGTGCATGTGTCTAGCGTTGTCTATGTTGGTTTAGTTGTTTAGGAGAGTCTATGGTTGCCTGAATGAGTTCCCAATTAGAGACAGCTGATTTCTGTTGTCTCTGATTGGGAGCCATATTTAGGGTAGCCATAGGCTTTCATGTGATGTGGGTAATTGTCTATGTAGAACGTTTGTAGCCTGTATGTGTATGTGCACAACGTTATTTAGCTTCACGGTCGTTTGTTGTTTTGTATAGTTTGTTAAAGTGTGTCGTGTTCGTTCATCTTCTTTAAATAAAAAGAGAAGATGTATCATTATTCCGCTGCATCTTGGTCCGTCTCTCCAGTACACGATCGTGACAGAATTACCCACCAAAGGATCAAGCAGCGTGAATTGGAGCAGTGGCCTGCTACACAGGATTATTGGAGTTGGGAGGAAATATTGGACGGAGAAGATCCATGGGCACAGCCGGGAGAATATCGCCGTCCCAAAGCTGAGCTGGAGGCAGCGAAAGCAGAGAGGCGGCGATATGAGGAGGCAGCACGGAAACAAGGCTGGAACCCCGTAAGTCAAACCCAAAAATTTCTTGGGGGAGGGCTCTCGGGTAGTTTAGTTGGGTCAGTCGGGAGACGTGAGCCAACTCCTCCTGCTTACCGTAAGGAGCCGGTGAGGGCGGATTTGGAAGTGAGCGACGCAGAGACAGTAAAGGAATTAATGGAGAAATTGGAGGAGAGAGTTATGAGGGATGTACTGGTTTGGTGCATGAGGCACGGCATCCGTCCGAATGAGCGTGTTGGTGAGTTAATGTCACCGGGAACAGCTCTCCATACTCGTCCTGAGGTGCGTGCTAGCCGTCTGGTTAAGACAGTGCCTACAGCACGCACAAAGCCTCCTGTGTGTCTCCAGAGTCCTGTGCGTCCTGTTACTGTTCCTCCACGTACTAGCCCTGTGGTGCGTGTCTCCAGCACATTACCACCAGTGCCTACACCACGCACCAAGCCTTCTGTGTGTCTCCAGAGTCCTGTACGCACTGTTCCTTCTCCCCGTACTCGTCCTGATGTGCGGGTCCTCAGCCCGGTACCACCAGTACCGGTACCACGCACAAGGCCTATAGTACGCCTTGAGAGTCCAGTATGCCCTGTTCCTTCTCCCCGCACTAGCCCTGAGAAGCGTGTTCCCAGCCCGATACCACCAGTGCCGGCACCACGCACTAGGCCTAATGTGCGTCTCCAGGGTCCAGTATGCCCTGTTCCTTCTCCCCGCACTAGCCCTGAGATGCGTGTCCCCAGCCCGGTGCCACCAGTCCCGGCACCACGCACCAGGCCTACAGTGCGCCTCAGCCGGCAGGAGTCTGCCGTCTGCACAGCGATGCCTGAACTGCCCGTCTGCCAAGCGCCATCTGAGCCATCCGTCTCCCCAGCGCCATCTGAGCCATCCGTCTCCCCAGCGCCATCTGAGCCATCTGTCTCCCCAGCGCCATCTGAGCCATCCGTCTGCCATGAGCCTGCAAAGCCGCCCGTCTGCCATGAGCCTGCAAAGCCGCCCGTCTGCCATGAGCCTACTGAGCCGTCCGCCAGACAGGAGCCGCTAGAGCCGCCAGCCAGACAGGAGCCGCTAGAGCCGTCCGTCAGACAGGATCTGCCAGAGCCGCCAACCAGACAGGATCTGCCAGAGCCGCCAACCAGACAGGATCTGCCAGAGCCGCCAATCAGACAGGATCTGCCAGATCCGTCAGCTAGCCATGAGCAGCCAGATCCGTCAGCTAGCCATGAGCAGCCAGATCCGTCAGCTAGCCATGAGCAGCCAGATCCGTCAGCTAGCCTTGAGCAGCCAGATCCGTCAGCTAGCCATGAGCAGCCAGATCCGTCAGCTAGCCATGAGCAGCCAGATCCGTCAGCTAGCCATGAGCAGCCAGATCCGTCAGCTAGCCATGAGCAGCCAGATCCGTCAGCCAGCCATGAGCAGCCAGATCCGTCAGCCAGCCATGAGCAGCCAGATCCGTCAGCCAGCCATGAGCAGCCAGATCCGTCAGCCAGCCATGAGCAGCCAGATCCGTCAGCCAGCCATGAGCAGCCAGATCCGTCAGCCAGCCATGAGCAGCCAGATCCGTCAGCCAGCCATGAGCAGCCAGATCCGTCAGCCAGCCATGAGCAGCCAGATCCGTCAGTTAGCCATGAGCAGCCAGATCTGTCAGCCAGTCATGGGCCGTCCCTCAGTCCGGAGCTGCAGTCCCTCAGTCCGGAGCTGCCATTCCTCAGTCCGGAGCTGCCATTCCTCAGTCCGGAGCTGCCCCTTATCCTGGTGCTGCCCCTTATCCTGGTGCTGCCCCTTACCCTGGTACTGCCCCTTACCCTGGTACTGCCCCTGACCCTGATACTGCCCCTGACCCTGGTACTGCCCCTGACCCTGGTACTGCCCCTTACCCTGGTACTGCCCCTTACCCTGGTACTGCCCCTTAGTCCGGAGCTGCCCCTTAGTCCGGAACTGCCCCTTAATGCTATGGGGTTAATGTGGAGGGGGGTCATTTGGAGGAAGCTAAGGAGGCGGTTAGGGACTATGGTGACGTGGGGACCACAACCAGAGCCGGAGCCGCCACCGTGGATGGAAGCCCACCCAGACCCTCCCCTAGACTGTGTAATGGTGCGCCCGGAGTTCGCACCTTAAGGGGGGGGTTATGTCACGCCCTGGCCTTAGTATTCTTTGTTTTCTTTATTATTTTAGTTAGGTCAGGGTGTGACATGGGGAATGTTTGTGTTTTGTCGGTTTTGGGTGATTATATGGTAAAGGGGGTGTTGGGTGTATTGTATGGGTTTGTGTGTAGTGCATGTGTCTAGCGTTGTCTATGTTGGTTTAGTTGTTTAGGAGAGTCTATGGTTGCCTGAATGAGTTCCCAATTAGAGACAGCTGATTTCTGTTGTCTCTGATTGGGAGCCATATTTAGGGTAGCCATAGGCTTTCATGTGATGTGGGTAATTGTCTATGTAGAACGTTTGTAGCCTGTATGTGTATGTGCACAACGTTATTTAGCTTCACGGTCGTTTGTTGTTTTGTATAGTTTGTTAAAGTGTGTCGTGTTCGTTCATCTTCTTTAAATAAAAAGAGAAGATGTATCATTATTCCGCTGCATCTTGGTCCGTCTCTCCAGTACACGATCGTGACAGTCGGAACTAGAAGCACAAGCATTTCGCTACACTCGCATTAACATCTGCTAACCATGTGTATATGACAAATAAGATTTGATTTGATTTGATATAGTTCTTGCTGTGACGTGCACTGCCAACCATGTGACCTTAAATAGACAGGTGTGTGCCTTTGCAAATCATGTCCAATCATTTCAATTTCCTACAGATGGACTCCAATCAAGTTGTAGAAACATCTTAAGGATGATCAATGGAAACGGAAAGCACCTGAGCTCAATTTTGAGTCTCATAGTTAAGAATTGGAATACTTATGTAAATAAGGTGTTTCTGTTATTTTATTTTTATACATTTGCAAACATTTCTTAAAACCTGTTTTTGCATTGTCATTTAGGGTATTGTGTATAGATTGAGGAATTGATTGAGGAAAAAATGTAATTTAATCAATTTTAGAATAAGGCTGTAAGGTAACAAAATGTGGAAAAAGGGAAGGGGTCTGAATACTTTCCAAATGCACCGTTTGTTGTTATATCAGAATAATATTATACATTGTTTCAACACCATCTCTGTTGTTGACTTATTTCTAAGCTGGTAGACACGTCCTCCTCTGAAAACACTTATTGTGAGAAGTGAAATT
Source organism: Salvelinus fontinalis (assembly GCF_029448725.1). Classification (NCBI taxonomy): domain Eukaryota; kingdom Metazoa; phylum Chordata; class Actinopteri; order Salmoniformes; family Salmonidae; genus Salvelinus; species Salvelinus fontinalis. The sequence continues at coordinate 183,842 of NW_026600425.1, read as the reverse complement.
CATCTACGTTTTGAGACTGAAAAAACAGTCCGTTTTGTGACCAGTTTGTTACAGCACTTTGTGACAAATCTATTTGTGAATTGAAGTATACAATAAGAGAAATTGACTGGCTGGTTTTATTGTCTTATTGCAGATGTACAGATGAATAATTCACTTCCCGGGTTAGGACCTGAATGACAAACATTTGTATTTATTTATTGATGAGAGAGGAAAGTTCATATGGGAGTTAGATGCTGAGTTTTTCAGTTCTGTTGCCCTCAGTCATGAAGCCTGTCCTGGGGAGTCCTGATATCCCTGACTGCTCTAATGCTCTACAGATGGACAGTGTTGATGATGACTATCTAGGCTGAGTGAACATCCATCCATCCCAATGATAAGGCAACTACATTTCACCATCTTTCTTCCTCATGTAGGTCATTATCCCAGGCATGTGCATTGAGCACAGACAGTATGGTGTCCCTTCAATAGACTTTATACACATAAAAAGAAGTGGCATTACCCATAATTACCTTCTGTTCTACATCTAGTTTTCTTTGCTTGTCTTATATTGTTCCACTGCCTAATCTGTACTTTTCTCTCTTCTCTTTACAATATTTCAGAGAGGACCACCAGCCACTGAACTATGAATGCTGATCACAATGATCTCCTCCCTCCAGCGCCAGACAATGAGAGATCCTAGGCTGAGGGGGGCTCGGTCCTATCCCCTCTTTGTGCTGCTGTTGGCCCTCCAGATCCTGGCGGTGGCCGGCCTGGTGCGTGCCCAGACCTGCCCCTCTGTCTGCTCCTGCAGCAACCAGTTCAGCAAGGTGATCTGCACCCGCCGAAGCCTGCGAGATGTCCCCGACGGCATCTCAACCAACACACGCTACCTGAACCTGCAGGACAACCTCATCCAGGTGATCAAGGTGGACAGCTTCAAGCATCTACGGCACCTGGAAATCCTGCAGCTGAGCAAGAACCACATTCGCAACATTGAGATTGGCGCCTTCAACGGCCTGGCCAGTCTCAACACCCTGGAGCTGTTCGACAACCGTCTCACCACCATCCCCAATGGGGCCTTCGAGTACCTCTCCAAGCTCAAGGAGCTGTGGCTGAGGAACAACCCCATTGAGAGCATCCCGTCGTATGCCTTCAACCGGGTCCCCTCGCTGCGAAGACTGGACCTGGGAGAGCTCAAGCGGCTCTCCTACATCTCAGATGGAGCCTTCCAGGACCTCAGCAACCTGCGCTACCTGAACCTGGGCATGTGCAACCTCAAGGAGATCCCCAACATCCTACCCTTGGTCAGGCTGGAGGAGCTAGAGATGTCAGGGAACCAGATCTCTGTCATAGGGCCTGGCTCTTTCGCAGGGCTGGCGAACTTGCAGAAGTTGTGGATGATGCACGCTCAGATCCAGACCATCGAGAGGAACTCCTTTGACGACCTCCAGTCCCTGGTAGAGCTCAACCTGGCCCACAACAACCTCACCCTGTTGCCCCATGACCTCTTCACCCCCCTGCACCGCCTGGAGAGAGTCCATCTGCACCATAACCCCTGGAACTGTAACTGTGACATCCTGTGGCTTAGCTGGTGGCTGAAGGAGACAGTGCCTGCCAACACCAGCTGCTGTGCCCGCTGCCACACCCCAGCCAGCTACAGGGGTCGCTACATCGGCGAGCTAGAGCACAGCTACTTCCAGTGCGATGTGCCTGTCATCGTGGAGCCGCCGGCGGACCGCAACGTCACAGAGGGCATGGCGGCTGAGCTCAAGTGCAGAACGAGCTCGTTGACCTCGGTAAGCTGGCTCACCCCCAACGGGTCTCTGGTGACCCACGGGGCGTACAAGGTGCGTCTGGCTGTCCTCAACGACGGGACGTTGAACTTCACCACTGTCACCATGCAGGACACGGGGACTTACACCTGCATGGTGAGCAACACGGCGGGCAACATCTCCGCCTCTGCCGTCCTCAACGTCACCTCGGTGGAGAACAGCGGCGTCACCTACTTCACCACAGTCACCGTGGAGACCACAGAGACAGTAGACGACAGCCAGACTCCTGCTCTTCCACCGATTGGCTGGGTATCATCTTCGACCACCAGGGGGCCTCCGGTCCAGACCAGGACCACAGAGCGGACCTACACCGTCTCTGTTCTGGACCTGGACGGGGAGGGGGACCGCGGCTTGGAGGAGGTGATGAAGACCACCAAGATCATCATCGGCTGCTTCGTGGCCATCACGCTTATGGCCGCCGTCTTGCTGGTTATTTTCTACAAGATGAGGAAGCAGAACCACCAACAGGACCCCGATGGCCCCGCCTCCTCCATGGAGGTCATCACAGTGGAGGAGGAGCTCGCTGGTGTCGCTGCCATGGAGACCCACTTACACCTGCCCCCATTGGAGCATTACAACCATTACAACACTTACAGGAGCACCTACCACCACTCCCACACACAGGAACCTTTACTGATTCAAGCCAGCTCCAAAGACAATGTGCAAGAGACCCAAATTTGATTGAGATTCATTAGAGGAATCCGATATCAGCTATCTCATACAGGAAGTATCATGGACAGAATGGTAAGGATTAGTGTGGGAATGACTTGACACTGACTTGACTGATGATGTCAACGATCAAATGGATCAACATCTTTCAAAATGGGTGTGCTATTTGAAAAAGTGTCTTTACAAAACAGAAATTATTTATTTAAAAAAATATATGTCTAGTGGCTAAATCAAGAAAAACAAATCTGAATGAGCTTTTTAGCTCCAATTTTATTTCACCTCTGTGTGATGTTGGGGGAAGAATGGTTCACTGTAAACTCATCTACTCAAATGAATTCTCTACATTCAAACCATGTTCGGACCGTTTCTAAATGTGAGTGCAGCAACAGAATAGATTAACACAGCTTCCATTTGACCATAGGGCCATTTCAGATGAAAATATAATACTGCCTTGTTTGAGAATTTTTATCAAAATGTTTGAAGGTCATTATAATATCCCAGATATCCCAGATATTCCTTTGGATATATTCACAGCCCTCGAATATTATCACAGCTACATTACATAAAACTGATGAAGAGGGAGGATCCTCATATTACACTGTACCCTTCCTGTCACTCAAATTAGATGAGATACAGATGTTCCCATGACTTGGCTGTTAATGAAATGAGCAATGAGGCCAACATGCCTCGGGAACCAGACGGCCAAATGACTGAACATGCATTTTCCCGGCTCCAAATCAACAACTATACATCCTTCACTTAAATTAAGATGAAGGTCTCTGTCCCCCTCCCTCCCTCCCTCCCTCCCTCCCTCCCTCCCTCCCTCCTTCCCCTCTCCTATCACACTCTCGCTCTTTTCTCTCTCTCCCTCCTCTCACACTGTATCTCTTTCACTCTATCACTCTCCCCCTCCTACCTCCCCTCTCTCTTTTCTCCCCTCGCTCGCTCTCTCTCTCTCTCGCTCTCATTCTTCCAACCCCTCTCCTTCACCTCTCATCCTACTCTCTCCCTCCCCCTTTCTCCTTTGCCCATCCTCCTCTCTTACACTCTCCTCTCTCTTCTCCTCTCTCTCTCTCTCTCTCTTTCTCTGGCACATTCATCTCTCCTCTCGACATATCTCATTTGTCTCTCTTTAGACATGAGGGGAATGGCAGTGCAGCAGAAGATGTGGGCGAATGAAGGGGAGGCTCCACGGCCCTACGGTAATGTGTTAATGATCTAGATCAGCAGCACTGTCGCGTTACCTTGGTATCACCCTAGGGTCACAGACGGTCGGGGACTGATAGCCCGTCTGTTAGCGCAAATAAAGCTTGCATGTAATTCAGCGTGACCCTGGTCGGCCAACACAGGGGGCTAGCCGTCTGTACTGTCAGTCTGTAGTAAACAGGGAGGTGTAATTGCTCATTAAACTGCATCAGCAGTCCATTTGTAGGCTTCTAGATGAGCTAGAGGAGAAGTTGATTCAGAAAACAGCTTGAAAACTCCAACCCGTATCCCTTTACACAGCAGCTAATGGATGAACTAGTCTTCTGATTTCTGAGAGGCTCCTACTCTGATCTTCTCGGCCGTGTTTGTCAGGGAAAATACACAACCCAAGGCCTTTTGATGGCGCCTCTCTCATCGTCCATCTATCACAACACCGCCTTGTCTTTTCTCTACTCTGTTTACACGGCGCATTTCATTTGGTAGTTGAGTGAAGCAGGGAGGATGGGAGGGAATGAGGAAAGGAGGGAGGGGTTTGGCCCATGATGGCCATGGGGGCAGATATTGAAGATGTGACGCAATAGCAGTGAAAAACAGATAAGGAATGAGGAGCGCAGAAATAGCCGAAGGACAGTCGCCATGGAAACACGGACCTTGTGTGGAGCGTGAGGAGGAGCAGATATGCCAGGGCTGTTGTCCCGGAGCTAACAACTGCCGCTTAACTTTACAACACAATTCCCCAAAATCCACTGTTAGATTGCAGGCTAAAGTGTCTGGGTGAATTACAGAGGCACGGAGTTATGCTTCAGTTGCATCCACTAAGTTAACACAACTGCGTTGACGGAGAGAATGTTTGGTACGACAGGCAGCACTATACCAAAGCGGCTACTTAGGGACACATTTGGTTTGCATCATAGCAGGGCACAGCCAGCTGTCATTAGCTGACATACAGTAAGCTGCCATGACTGCTTGTGTCATGCTTATGACAATACGAAGATAAAGAAAGTCTCACACTCCATATTATGCTCCCGACAATTGAATGGGTAAACATGACCTTTTCAATATCAGGTGGTGCTGTGGCTCAGGCACTAGAGCACGGCGCTCGCAACACACCAAGGTTCTAAGTTTGATTCTCGCTGGTGCCACCCATATGTAAAATGTATGCAAGTCCCTTTGGATAAAAGTGTCTGCTAAATGGCATATATTGCTATTGTGTTAGTATCTCCAACTGGCATCCAAATAGACTGGATTGACTCAATACAGACATTAGTGCTCAGTGTGAAAGTCATAGACATTTGATTTATGGGTATATGAACCTGTTTTTAGTATGTACTGAGCATTACGCCAGTTGTTCATAATAAAGAAATTGCATATACAGAAGCATTCATTCAGCACTTAAGCATCCATACCCATAAAAGATGTATCTCTGACAAGGCCATTCTGATCTATTCACTAGTTATATCTGTATATAACTTGTTGCTTGGGGTCGTCAAACAGCACATGGATACAGCAGCAGTAGCTTCTGTTCCGGTCCGGTCCAGTCCTGTCTGGTCCGGTCCAGTCCTGTCCGGTCCAGTCTCACTGGAGGTTCACCATTCTTCCCCCTTCTAGTGACTCCTTTTCAATGCTTTCGATTCCTTTTCAATGCTTTCAATTCTTTTTCAATGCTTTCAATTCTTTTTCAATGCTTTCGGTGGCTGAATGCTTGACCTTAGACAGTATAGTCTACAGCCAATAAGGCTGTGAGAGATTCATTTCTATGTGGAGCTGGTGATTGGTTTATTGTGTGTTGTTCTGCCAACTGTCCATCTATGGGAGGTTACTGTATTGGGGGTTTTGTCCCTTCTCTCATTTTCTGAGAGAATGCTCCTCGAGTGGTACATTTATACGAGACCTATTTTCAAAATAACATGCAAAAAAAAAAATGATTTTCACGTCAAAATTTTACATGTGCTTCTGGATTCCAATGTAAAGAGAAAAGAATGTGAGAGACTGAGGAGTCAAACGGATATCTCCGTTGGCATCCTTCCCATACCTCTCGAGGAATACAGCGTACATTTATTGATACCAGAGATTGTAGTTCATACATAAACAACAATAAAACATTGCTGTTTTTCCAGTATCTTGTGCAGTGCTTTTCATCATATTTTGCACTGTAAAGGAGAGTGTATACTGTTGCTACCTCACATTCCAACCAAGGTGCATGGAAACTGGACTGGAAACTGTACTGTGGGAGGTATTCAGACACTTCGAGAACAATGGAAGTTCAATGGGGAATGATTGTGTATTGTCAGAAATCAACACAGCAGTACAGCTTTCATCAGGGTACGTGTTGTGTATTGTTAAACCACCCTGCTAAAGGCCGAGATGCAGAAAGACAAACATTTTCTACTGAACTTCCATTGTCCTTCAAGGAGGGGCTGAATATCTGTCACACACCCATGATATGCCTTGACACAGGCAAATCAGCTTCTCTCTCTCTTTCTATGTTTCTCTCTTCACTCTCCCTCCCTCCCTCTCTCTCACACACACACATACACACACACTCACACACAAACACAAATTTTTAATTTGCAGCTCCTTGAATTTGGTCGATTTATAGTAGAGCGTGCTGATGCAGAATTTAATTAGAGAAAAATGAATTGGAAAGAATAATTCCTCGCACCGGAGGAGCTTGTTTTATGAGGTCACAGGAAGGATGCAGATCTTATTAATAGAAAGAGGAAGTGCTCTTTTGACAGTGTTGCCAAATATAGACGCTTTCACTCCCTCCATTGGCTAATTCTTCTCAATCTGAGAGGCAAATCCTCCTGTAACTGGCTGACTATTTCTTCACTCTGCACACTATAGAATACTTCTCCGGTGGGCGTTGCTATGTTCTATTTATGCAGATACACTTCGGCCACACACAGTGTTACTATAGGTCTGATGTACTATAGGTCTGATGTACTATAGGTCTGATGTACTATAGGTCTGATGTACTGCTGCTTTGATGAGGGTGAGTATTGCTAAAGTGGGATACTTTATGAAAATGTGCTTTCCCGGAAAACACTTTGCAACGCATTTGGTAATAAGACACTGAATATCCTTTCTTAGTCTTTTTCAAAACCTTTAAAGGTCCTGCACAGTCATCCTATTTCCCATGTTAAAATAGCCTTTGAATGACAAAAACATCCACCGTAATATTTTTAGGCTATTAAACTGCTTAGAACTGAAGAAATTGGACCTTTTCTCTCATCTCCAGCTATTAGAAAGCCTGAAAGAACAAGCTGAGTGGGCGGGGAGCTTACATTCATGAGCTCGCCTTGACTGACAGCTATTTAAAACACCCGTGCGGTCGTTGCCAGGTAACAAGGTAAACAATGGACCACATGTCATTGATGACAAGGTAGACAATGGGCCATGTCATTCCAAGCTGAAAAAGGTATGTCTCAACCCATTTCCTCTGCAAAATGCTCTCATGGTCAACAGAGCTGATCATGGACTGTTGGATGTCAGAGAAAACAACAACCACACAACTGTATTTCTGTCGTTGTGTAACTAATTACACAATACAGTTAGTTGACTGCTACACTTCTGCACAAGACTGAGTAAAGCCTGAGTCACCTTAGAAGCTTAGACAATGACGGAATGTACCGGACAATTTATTGGTGCCTCTGCATTAGCAATGACAATATGTTCACAACTGTATGTATTGACCATACATTTATTTGATCATTTACAATAGACCAGCATAGCCAGAACACTGATCAACATGAACAGTCATGAGAAATGAAGGTGAGAAATAATGGTGAGACATCAATTTACCCCCCAAATATATTAGCCATAAGCCATAAGCCTAATATAGGCATCCAGGCCCCCATCCGGCCCCCATCCGGCCCCCATCCGGTGTGCAGGACCCACTGATATGTACAATTTGTAACACTCATCTCCCGTCCGAATTCTGAAAAAAACAATACAAAGTAACAACGTGATGTCATATCATGTAAAAGTGAATTACTTAGTCTAGGAAACGCAACCAACTACAGAGAACGTAATTATACAGTCTTGGCCAAAAGTTTTGAGAATGACACAAATATACATTTTCACAAAGTCTGCTGCCTCAGTTTGTATGATGGCAATTTGCATATATTCCAGAAAGTTATGAAGAGTGTCAGATGAATGCAAATGAACTGAATAACAAAAAAACATTTCCACTGCATTTCAGCCCTGCCACAAAAGGAACAGCTGACATCATGTCAGTGATTCTCTCATTAACACAGGTGTGAGTGTTGACGAGGACAAGGCTGGAGATCACTCTGTCATGCTGATTGAGTTCGAATAACAGACTGGAAACTTCAAAAGGAGGGTGGTGCTTGGAAACATTGTTCTTCCTCTGTCAGCCATGGTTACCTGCACGGAAACACGTGCCGTCATCATTGCTTTGCACAAAAAGGGCTTCACAGGCAAGGATATTGCTGCCAGTAAGATTGCACCTAAATCAACCATTTATCGGATCATCAAGAACTTCAAGGAGAGCAGTTCTATTGTTATGAAGAAGGCTTCAGGGCACCCAAGAAAGTCCAGCAAGCGCCAGGACCGTCTCCTAAAGTTGATTCAGCTGCGGGATCGGGGCACCACCAGTACAGAGCTTGCTCAGGAATGGCAGCAGGCAGGTGTGAGTGCATCTGTACGCACAGTGAGGCGAAGACTTTTGGAGGATGGCCTGGTGTCAAGAAGGGCTGCTGATTGGACTGCTGAGGACTAGGGTAAAGTCATTTTCTCTGAATCCCCTTTCCGATTGTTTGGGACTCCTGGAAAAAAGCTTGTCCGGAGATGACAAGGTGAGCGCTACCATCATTCCTGTGTCATGCCAACAGTAAAGCATCCTGAGACAATTCATACACTGCTCAAAAAATAAAGGGAACACTTAAACAACACAATGTAACTCCAAGTCAATCACACTTCTGTGAAATCAAACTGTCCACTTAGGAAGCAACACTGATTGACAATAAATTTCACATGCTATTGTGCAAATGGAATAGACAAAAGGTGGAAAGTTTGATTTCACAGAAGTGTGATTGACTTGGAGTTACATTGTGTTGTTTAAGTGTTCCCTTTATTTTTTTGAGCAGTGTATGTGGGGTTGCTTCTCAGCCAAGGGAGTGGGCTCACTCACAATTTTGTCTAAGAACACAGCCATGAGTAAAGAATGGTACCAACACATCCTCCGAGAGCAATTTCTCCCAACCATCCAGGAACAGTTTGGTGATGAACAATGCCTTTTCCAGCATGATGGAGCACCTTGCCATAAGGCAAAAGTGATAACTAAGTGGTTCGGGGAACAAAACATTGATATTTTGGGTCCATGGCCAGGAAACTCCCCAGACCTTAATCCCATTGAGAACTTGTGGTCAATCATCAAGAGGCGGGTGGACAAACAAAACCCCACAAATTCTGACAAACTCCAAGCATTGATTAAGCAAGAATGGGCTGCCATCAGTCAGGGTGTGGCCCAGAAGTTAATTGACAGCATACCAGGGCAGATTGCAGAGGTCTTGAAAAAGAAGGGTCAACACTGCAAATATTGACTCATTGCATCAACTTCATTTAATTATCAATAAAAGCCTTTGACACTTATGAAATGCTTGTAATTATACTTCAGTATTCCATAGTAACATCTGACAAAAATATCTAAAGACACTGAAGCAGCAAACTTTGTAAAAATGTATACTTGTGTCATTCTCAGAAGGTTTGGCCACAACTGTATATGTAAAAACAATTGCAAAGCATGCTGAGTATTATTCTAATACGCTCCACCCCAAAACAAGGCCAATAATAACACTCAGTGTGTTTTGTAGTTCATTTAAGTATATTCATTTTGTCACGATTGTCTTCTTTAGAGAGAGTGGACCAAGGCGCAGCGTGTGCAAAATACATCTTCTCTTTATTTTGAAGATGAACACGAAACAAAACACTTATACAAACTATACAAAACAACAAACAACCGTGAAGCTACAAACGAAAGTGCACACACAAGCTACTTACATTCAACATAGACAATCTCCCACAATCACCTAAAGCCTATGGCTGCCTTAAATATGGCTCCCTATACAGAGACAATTAATGACATCTGTCTCTGATTGAGAACCAAACCAGGCAACCATAGACTTTCCTAGAACTCTCTCCTGAACACAACCCCATACACTATACAACACCCCCTAAACAATACACACACCCTAAACGAGACAAAACACACCAACTTCCCATGTCACACCCTGACCTAACTAAAATAATAAAGAAAACAAAGAATACTAAGGCCAGGGCGTGACACATTTTTACAAAAGTTTGGGGTCACTTAGAAATGTCCTGTTTTTGAAAGAAAAACACATTTTTTGTCCATTAAAATAACATCAAATTGATCAGAAATACAGTGTAGACTGTTGTATAGTTAATGTTGTAAATTACTATTGAAGCTAGAAACGGCTAATTTTTTTGGAATATCTACATAGGCCCATTATCAGCAACCATCAGTTCTGTGTTCCAATGGCATGTTGTGTTTATCATAGCCTGGTTCCTCTCTAGGTTTCTTCCTAGGTTTTGGCCTTTCTAGGGAGTTTTTCCTAGCCACCGTGCTTCTACACCTGCATTGCTTGCTGTTTGGGGTTTTAGGCTGGGTTTCTGTACAGCACTTCGAGATATTAGCTGATGTACGAAGGGCTATATAAAATAAACTTGAAACTTGATCATTTTAGGACCAGTGAGGCGTCTGTTTCTCAAACTAGACACTCTATTGTACTTGTCCTCTTGCTCAGTTGTGCACCGGGGCCTCCCACTCGGGAGTAGTACACAGCATTGTACGAGATCTTCAGTTTCATGGTAATTTCTCACATGGAATAGCCTTAATTTCTCAGAACAAGAATAGACTGATGAGTTTCAAAATAAAGGTCTTTGTTTCTGGCCATTTTGAGCCTGTAATCGAACCCTCAAATGCTGATGCTCCAGATACTCAACTAGACTAAAGCAGGACAGTTTTATTGCTTCTTTAATCAGGACAACAGTTTTCAGCTGTGCTACATAATTGCAAAAAGATTTTCTAATTATCAATTAGCCTTTTAAAATTATACACTTGGATTAGCTAACACAACATGCCATTGGAACACAGAACTGATGGTTGCTGATAATGGGCCTCCGTACGTCTATGTAGATATTCCATAACATGGACAATTCTAAGTGATTATTAAGGGTGGGTTATCTAGGGGAATTATATATCTATGTTGGCCTGATATGGTTCCCAATCAGAGGCAGCTATTTATCGTTGTCTCTGATTGGGGATCATATTTAGATTGTGATTTGTGGGATCTTGACTATGTATGGTCGCCTGTGTTCACTATTATTAGCGTCAGGTTTCGTTTGTTCGCTTTATTGTTTTTGTTCTTTGAGTTTTTTCTGTTCCTATTAAAAGAGATGGAAACATACCACGCTGCATCTTGCTCCACTCCTTATAACGAACATGACACACATACTTGAAAATGTATTTTTGTAATTGAATATTACATTAATACTTAATTTTTTATTTGAATTAAATACATTTAAAAATATTATTATTTTGTAGTTTGTTTTGATACATTGATCGTTATGATATTTTTCATTGTATTTTGTCATTTTTTCCCATCCCATAGCGAGAGAGGAGGTGGACCTATGTACCCCGACTTCAATCAAGCAGGTTTCAGTCACCCACTTGGTTTCAGTCCCCCACTTGGTTTCAGTCACCCACTTGGTTTCAGTCACCCACTTGGCTTCAGTCACCCCCAAGATTGAAGCGGGAGACAAATCCAGCAATGGCCTCCATGCCAGGCTTCTCACACTGGGCAGACAGGAGTCCTAGGATGGACAGATCTCTCTCACTGGGAAGACAGGGCTCCTGGGATGGACAGGCCTCTCTCACTGGGCAGACAGGGCTCCTGGGATGAACAGACCAGGCCTTTCTCACTGGGCAGACAGGGGTCCTGGGATGAACAGACCAGGCCTCTCTCACTGGGCAGACAGGGGTCCTGGGATGAACAGACCAGGCCTTTCTCACTGGGTAGACAGGGGTCCTGGGATGAACAGACCAGGCCTCTCTCACTGGGCAGACAGGGGTCCTGGGATGGACAGATCAGGCCTCTCTCACTGGGAAGACAGGGCTCCTGGGATGGACAGGCCTCTCTCACTGGGCTGACAGGGCTCCTGGGATGAACAGACCAGGCCTCTCTCACTGGGCAGACAGGGGTCCTGGGATGGACAGGCCTCTCTCACTGGGCAGACAGGGGTCCTGGGATGGACAGACCAGGCCTTTCTCACTGGGCAGACAGGGGTCCTGGGATGAACAGACCAGGCCTCTCTCACTGGGCAGACAGGGGTCCTGGGATGGACAGATCAGGCCTCTCTCACTGGGAAGACAGGGCTCCTGGGATGGACAGGCCTCTCTCACTGGGCAGACAGGGCTCCTGGGATGAACATACCAGGCCTCTCTCACTGGGCAGACAGGGGTCCTGGGATGGACAGGCCTCTCTCACTGGGCAGACAGGGGTCCTGGGATGGACAGACCAGGCCTTTCTCACTGGGCAGACAGGGGTCCTGGGATGGACAGACCAGGCCTCTCTCACTGGGCAGACAGGGGTCCTGGGATGGACAGACCAGGCCTCACTCACTGGGCAGACAGGGGTCCTGGGATGAACAGACCAGGCCTCTCTCACCGGGCAGACAGGGGTCCTGGGATGTGTAGCTCAGGCCTCTCTCACTGGGCAGACAGGGGTCCTGGGATGTGTAGCTCAGGCCTCTCTCACTGGGCAGACAGGGCTCCTGGGATGGACAGACCAGGCCTCTCTCACTGGGCAGACAGGGGTCCTGGGATGGACAGACCAGGCCTCTCTCACTGGGCAGACAGGGGTCCTGGGATGGACAGACCAGGCCTCTCTCACTGGGCAGACAGGGGTCCTGGGATGGATAGCTCACACTGCTTCCCCTCATACGGCGTTGGATCAAGGGTGCCTTCGTTGAAGAGGAGATTCTGTCTGAGTAGCATATACGGTTTTTTGAAAAGGGAAATGTGTATTTAATTTAATTTCCTGTTCTGAGTTATGACAGTACCAATCCGTTGATGTAGTGATCTACACATTCTACAGTGTGTTTTCTGGTGTTTTTGAAGTACTCAATTTGAAATATGCACTATTTGGTCCTGTGCTTTTTTGTATGTCGATAGTTTGTGAGCCTGAAATGCTCAATTGACGCAGATTTGAAGTGAATAACTATGACATACAGTATGTTGTATCTGTCTTCACAGGCTTCACAGCATATCCCCTCTTCTTTGTCTTGGGAAAGCTGATTTTCTATCACAGCATTCCTGCTGTGGTAGTTGCCTGGGAAGCTGTGCAGACAGTAGATGTTGAATTTTCTAAAATGTCTATCATTACTGCTTGATGATAGTGGAAAGATGAAAGGGGATGGAATGTGAAATGATAATAATCATCATGATTAGCCCCAATGACACAAGCTACATCTACTGTAAGACAAAAGCCCACACACAATGGAATGGTGGAATAGGATTTTCAGAGGTAAATTACAAATACAATGCACACCGCAACTCCTTTTGTGGACAACATTCCTCCGTGCTAGCTGTGCTCTGGCAGTTCTCAGACTCAACGTAGGGGGCTTAGTGATGGAAGAACAACCATATAGTGACTACCAGGTGTTTTACAGAACACGTACCGTTCACAAGTCAAAGCAGCCACATTATCTAACGTTAGCCCCCCCCCCCCCTCCCCGATCCCCCCAAAATGTTGGCTACCGTGTCAGACTCATCAAATTCTGATATTATGGTCAGCGCTTGCAAGATCCACTGTCAGTGAAGGTACAGCATCTGTCTTCAGGATTAGCTTCCTGGTAAAACCCATCGAATGTTCTCCCCAATTGATAAAACAACTTCACCTGAAATGTGCACTGAAAACTTGATCCATGTACCAGCTACAGTCACTTTTCATGCTTGGGTCACCCTACTTTGAACTGATTTCATTCAAATATTATCCAATTTGATGAAAACCATGATTTTCACTGTTCGGGAACTTTAACATTGTTTATCTCGGGAAGGCTATGTCATTTTGACTTACCGTTATGCCTCGCCCACAATTATGTTATTTTGACTGTCATTACTTGCCATTCCCACAATGATGACGTCATACCCATTAGAAAGCTTAAATGTCCAACAAGGTTTGGACACACCTACTTATTCAAGGGTTTTTCTTTATTTTTACTATTTTCTACATTGTAGAATAACAGCGAAGACATCAAAACTATGGAATAACACATATGAAATCATGTACTAAGCAAAAAAGGGGGAACACTCCAACACTCAGACATCATTTACAGATAGCCAGGGGAACACTCCAACACTCAGACATCATTTACAGATAGCCAGGGGAACACTCCAACACTCAGACATTATTTACAGATAGCCAGGGGAACACTCCAACACTCCTACATAATTTACAGATAGCCAGGGGCACACTCCAACACTCAGACATCATTTACAGATAGCCAGGGGAACACTCCAACACTCAGACATCATTTACAGATAGCCAGGGGAACACACCAACACTCAGACATCATTTAAAGATAGCCAGGGGAACACTCCAACACTCAGACATCATTTATAGATAGCCAGGGGAACACTCCAACACTCAGACATTATTTACAGATAGCCAGTGGAACACTCCAACACTCAGACGTCATTTACAGATAGCCAGGGGAACACTCCAACACTCAGACATCATTTACAAATGTAAGTTGTGTTTAGTGAGTCCGCCAGATCAGAGGCAGTAGGGATGACCAGGGATGTTCTCTTGATAAGTCTGTGTATTGGACCATTTTTCTGTCCTGCTAAGTGTTTAAAATGTAACTTTTGGTTGTCAGGAAAATGTATGGAGTAAAAAGTATATACTTTTCTTTAGGAATGTAGTGAAGTAAAAGTAAAAGTAGTCAAAAATATAAATTGATAAGTAAAGTACACATCCCCCAAAAACGACTTAAGTAGTACTTTAAAGTATTTTTACTTAAGTACTTTACACCAGTGTATGGGTCAGGGTCAATTTAACCCGTCATTTCAGGATATTGACCCCATTGATGTTGGACAGGGTATGAAAAACCATAAGAGATTGATTACCATGTTCTTCATTGTTCACATTAAGTTCACAACTGCAAATCTATCTGAAAACGATCATTTCTATTTGCCTATATGTACCCTGATATCTCAAAAAGCATCTGTTACTCATGCCAAATGACACAACATGATATAAAGCAAACCGAAGCTAGGAGGAAAAGACAGTCTACTTTCGTCTCTGGTACCACTTCCCATGGTTGTACAGGATATGCTACCAGGCAGTCCTAACCTGCTTTATATTACCTGATGACAAGATTACAATATTAATACAGTATCCATGAAAGCATTTTGAATTATGATGGATATCAAATGGAATTGGTTTCTCGGTATTAATCTTCCCGTGAAGCTGTGTGTCATTGGAAGACATACAGCAGGCAGGTATTCAAAGCCAGATTCTAAACCAATTCCTCCGACCATTATTCTTCCCTCTGGAAGATCTGAAGAGGGGGACAAGACAGTGGTAAGGAATATGGTAGACGGTGATGTTATTTCCATATGGCTGTCACCAGCCAGAGGGCCTCAACAAGGACCCACCTAATGTATAGCGGAAATGAATTGGTTTGGAATGGTGCCCACGTTAGAGGGAGGGCTTGCAACATGTGCTTTCCTTCCTAGAACTTGTAATAAGCACTTTGCTTGTTATGTTAGATTATGGAAACAAGCCAAGCTTTAACCAATAACCTCAATCACCTTGTGAAAGGATTACATGCATCGACATTTTGGCATTTCTATACACAAATGACATCTGTCTTTCTGACGTATAGGCTCGCTATCTGGCGCCAGGATATGCCAGTAAAAGGGTTTTCGAAATACAATTGCCACCAATAGGAAAGACAGTATTGGTTTGCAGGATTTGAAGTATAATCAATGCAATTAGCTGCACAGGTCTGATACAATAACTAGGTTAATTTTATTATGGTGAAAATGGTATTCCATTATTCCATTAGATATGATTTTACAGATATCAAAGTAAAACCTGTTAACTACTGTATATAGCATCAAAACGGTCTATTCTCGTTTGAGATTAATCCATACTGAACTTTGGACGACTAGGCTACTCCTGAGATGGTGAAACTGAACTTTGTAAGGCTACTCCTAAGATGGTCAAACTGAACTTTGGACGACTAGGCTACTCCTGAGATGGTCAAGCTGAACTTTGCAAGACTAGGCTACTCCTGAGATGGTCAAGCTGAACTTTGTAAGGCTACTCCTGAGATGGTCAAACTGAACTTTGGAAGACTAGGCTACTCCTGAGATGGTCAAACTGAACTTTGGAAGACTAGGCTACTCCTGAGATGGTCAAACTGAACTTTAGAAGACTAGGCTACTCCTGAGATGGTCAAACTGAACTTTGGACGACTAGGCTACTCCTGAGATGGTCAAACTGAACTTTGGAAGAATAGGCTACTCCTGAGATGGTCAAACTGAACTTTAGAAGACTAGGCTACTCCTGAGATGGTCAAACTGAACTTTGGACGACTAGGCTACTCCTGAGATGGTCAAACTGAACTTTGGAAGAATAGGCTACTCCTGAGATGGTCAAGCTGAACTTTGGAAGACTTGGCTACTCCTGAGATGGTCAAGCTGAACTTTGGACGACTTGGCTACTCCTGAGATGGTCAAACTGAACTTTGGACGACTAGGCTACTCCTGAGATGGTCAAACCGAACTTTGGACGACTTGGCTACTCCTGAGATGGTCAAACTGAACTTTGGACGACTAGGCTACTCCTGAGATGGTCAAACTGAACTTTGTAAGGCTACTCCTGAGATGGTCAAACCGAACTTTGGACGACTTGGCTACTCCTGAGATGGTCAAACTGAACTTTGGAAGACTACTCCTGAGATGGTCAAACTGAACTTTGTAAAGCTACTCCTGAGATGGTCAAACTGAACTTTGTAAGGCTACTCCTGAGATGGTCAAACTGAACTTTGTAAGGCTACTCCTGAGATGGTCAAACTGAACTTTGTAAGGCTACTCCTGAGATGGTCAAACTGAACTTTGGACGACTTGGCTACTCCTGAGACCATCAATCCATTTCTTAATTTTATTATGTCAATCAATATTTTTTATTTGTTACATTGTTTTTGAACAACTTTATTGATCCCTCATGTTATGCTATTATTGATCCTCTGAGCCCTCACAGGAAATATACAGTCTCTACTCTACACACGGCTGCCTGCACAACTCTAGACTTTGCTTCTCATCATTTTCAAGAGCTCATAATCGTTTATTTCATGTAATATCCTTAGTCTACTTAGTTTCAATTAAAGGGAAATTACTTTCATAAGAAATAAATGTGGTGTTATTGTACTTGTTAACCACGGAAATAGTCACAGCTGTTACAATTTCACATCCAGGTAATATATTCACCAAGCAATGCTGGAATGCAATCTTCCCTTCTTTCAAAGGTAATAGAGCATCTAAATGAATAGTTAAATTGATGCGTTGGCATGGAGGCCCACACACTGCCAAATGAGGGAAAAACGCAAATTCACATGCATTCATCTGACCACATAATACCCCAGTCACTCTCTTGGTGTAAACAAGGTGTTTTTCTGAGCCAACATACCAGCTCAAATAAGGCTAGAATAAATAGAATGGAACATCAATGTAACAAAAGGTAGTATTGAGCGTAGACAAGTGGATAACAATTTACTTGATAAAGGCTGCAGGCAGTGTCCGAAATTAACTTTTTGGCTCACCTGTCAAGGGGACTGGTAGATGAAAAAATCCACCAGCCAAGCATATTTTTTACCGGCCAAAATAACAAATTGTCTTTTTGTGTCACATATACATTCATTTCAGTACATTTCATTGAGATAATAAGGTTTTAATTCTCAAAGTATAAAAATATGATCATGAACCTGAACCCAACCTGACTGCCCTGTAATACAAAACATAAAGTAACCTGCTGCTGCATCTCCTGACTCTGGGCAGTTGGTGAAGCTGACCAGCTTGGTGGCACACAGGACTCCTACACTGGTGTCCTGGAACCTGTCAGTCATACTCTCCACTAGCCTGTCAAGCATTATGTCCTGTGATGTGACGAGGGTCTTGCTGTCACCTCTGGTCAGTGAAATTCCCTCATATCTGTTGGCCATTATGGCCTTCATCATGGGCCCTTCTCTGATGATAAAAGGCTAATTTTACCATCCTTTCAGAATTTTCCTTTACAACACACTCTCACTCCCTTATTGACGTAATCCTTTCTCTTAATTCTCTTAA